>NW_026556241.1:0-39311 GCF_029017545.1 Prosopis cineraria | reverse complement strand
GATAAGAGAAGGGGTGCTGCTCCCTTTCCCTACGGACATGTATACTGATCCACAGTCTTTTGACTAAGTCAACAATGAGGTGTTGGATTAGTTTATTCAACCATGTAGAGGATACTACTACCCTATGTAACTTATATATGAGGTATATTTCTGAAACCTTCATTAAATGTTTAGCTATACACACACACACACCAACACACACCACTTTAATCATATATTGTTCTATTTATTTTGACATTTAAGGAACCTGAACACTACCATACTTGCTGGAAGAGATATAGCACTGAGGATTATATTTGTTAGTCCTCATATGGTCTCTCTTTATGGCCACAACATAATGAGTCCTAAGCAAGGACTGGAAATATCTCAGAAGCTTCAAAGTACTTTCCAGCAATGTGGTGCCGATAAGAACACAATATTCATAGCACCTTATTGTGAAGGTAAATTCCTTTATGACACTTCACTTTAATTTATTCAAATTTAATTATTTATATGATACTTTCTAATTGTAATTTTTATCACAGGGGACCTGGATGTTACTTGTGATCAATCCAACTTTAGGGAGGGTATGGTACCTTGACCCTATTCGGAGTGGCAATCCCTCTAACAGACGGCATATTGTGGAAATGATTAATCAGTAAGTTGATTAATTTGTTTGCATATATGTATGTAATTTGTTCTTTTTATATGAATATTTCTCATGTCAAGTTTTCTATTTCACGTTAGAGCATTGTCATGTACCAACGAGGTTGATCAACAATTTCGATAACTAGTAAAGGGCAACGGTCGATTTGATACACACAGCATCATGAACAGTTGTTAAGGTATATGTATTTATCATTTTATATGTTTAAAATGTCACTGTATAGGTCATGTCATATTATTAATTAACACTTCAGTTCTTTTATCCATGTATGATTGTAGTGCCCAGAGCAAGCAAACAAAGTCAAGGATTATGGGTACGCTGTCATGAAATTCATGAAAGACATAATCCAACATGTTCTAACCAGAATTCTTCTGAATGATGTAATATATATTGTCTTCCTATTCATTAATATTTTATTAGTTTATCAATAAACATGATTGTAATTTGTTATTGTTACATATAGTACTACAAGGACACATACTGTGACACATATACTCATGCTTAAATGGAAGAAGTCATTGAAGAGTTAGCACACAGTATTTTTGAAGCATGGTTTACTTTCAATAGCCAACAGCAGTGATAGTTAGGAAACTTAGGCAAATTTGGGGATTTGGAGCTTTATGTTTTAGCCACTAATTTCTTTAATTTAAGCATTTCAAGTTGTATAAAAGTTTTTTTTATAGGAATTCATTATACATTTATTTGTATATACATAACTATTATTGGTTGGAATTTATTTCTGGTGCTGAAATATTGTTTGTAATTTACAATGCAGGGGGGTTACTGAAATGCAGTCTGGCCAATGGAAAAATTGGGTCATAATATTCAATGATTATGAGACAAAACGTTGAATATGATGACCATAATACAGTAAAAACTATTCAGGGTTGCATTATAGAACCGCTGAATGATTATATATATTCAATGGTTATTAGTGAATAACTGTTGAATAATAGAAAAATATTCACGGTTTTTAGTCTAAAACTGTTGAATAATATCTCTCACAATTTCTCATTTTCAAATTCCAAAATTTATGCAACGGTTTTGGAATAAAAAATGTTGAATAAATGGACAATTTAACAGTTAAAAATCATTGAATAAATGGTAATAGAATTTCAATGCTAGCTTACTCAACAGTTCATAACTGTTAAATAGTAAGGAAAATAACTATTTTATATTTCCTTTTTTGTAATAGTGCTAGCATCACACATGATAATAAAAGGTAGACTATAATCCAAAGCCACAAAATTGGTATAGAGACAAGCCTCTTTTTTAGCTCTTCAAAGGCTTTTAGGCACTCTTTATCAAACTTGAATTCAACATCCTTCTCAAGTAAGTTGTATAAGACTTAGCTATTTTGAGAAATCTTTAATGAACCAGTGATAGAATCTCACATGTCTAAGAAAACTTCTAATTCCCTTGACATTGGATAGTGGTGGTAGTTGCTCAATCACCGATATTTAAGGTTTATCAACTTTCAAGACCCTTCTTTAACACCCAATGTCCAAGAACAATGCCTCTTGTACTATAAAGTGGTATTTCTCACAGTTCAAGATTAGGTTGGTCTCCTTACTATTAGAATAGGTTGGCAACCAAGAGAGGGTGAATTGGGTAAACAAAAACTTTTGAAAACTAAAAGAGTGAAAGGCTTAACTATAAAGAAAGAAGATGGAGACACAAGATTTATATTGGTTTAGCCTTAAACTTGGCCTACTTTTAGTCCTCAAGATCACACTTGAGATTTTTAACTAAGTCCATAAGCTTTAATAAGTGCCTACTACCCACTGTACAACTCTCAAGACTTAACTTGTCTTGAATCAACCAACAAACCTTGCTATAATCTAACAAGTTGTTACAAAACACTTGAAAAATACCTTTTCAAGATTTCTAGAGAATGAAAATAAACTTTCACAAAAACTCTCTTAAAGAGTATATGAAAATACAATTGAAAGCTTATAAACTTATGAGAGCTTTTTTACAATTCTTTTCAAGAATAATGAATGAATGCAAGATGTTAAAGCACAATTTGAAAGATTTTCAAATGCTTAAATAATGATAAGTTAGCTTAATGATCATTAGTTCTTCTGTTCATACTTGAAATGTGTCACATATATAGTTTTAGTAGTTGATAGACCATTGAATAGTGTTTCTATCTGTTGGTGCAATTTCTTGTGAGTGACTGGCTGAATCACACGTGAAATTACACTTGGCCTGTTCCAGATATGTTATATGACAAATCATGTGTGAACTACATGAGCTCTCACACGTGGTTTTACACTTGTAAATATGCATTCATTTTTGTTTGCTAAATCTTGCGAGTGAACATTTAGCTCTCACGTGTGGTTTAGCATTAATGAATATGCATTCAGTTCTGTGTGCTAAATCTTGTGAGTGAACCTTTAGCTCTCATGTGTAGTTTAGCATCTATAAATATACCTTCAATTCTCTACGCTAAATCTTGCGAGTGAGTCTTTAACTCTCACACATGAAATTGCTTACACAAAGAGAGCTCAGATTTGAGTGACAAAACTCACGTGGAAGCAGAAGGCTAACACGTGTGAAACAACCATTTCCAGACTCAGTCCATTCAGGAGGACAAATGATAGGGAATTAGTTGCTTACCCTCAAAATTAAACTAAAGCTAACCCTAATGCAATATAGGGCCAACCTTATGTCATCTTCCAAGGAATGGTTTCAAGTCTAACAAAAGGTTACCTAATGCAATAAGTCACCTAAAGAGTTGGACTTAGTTACCTGATTATCTAAAATAGTTACCTAATATGCAAGTAATTAAAATGCTAATTACAGTGAGTGGAATGAACCTTCCTTTTCACAAGAGTGGAACCCTAGAGATTAGTTAATTTTATCTCAGTATCTTTCCATAATTAGGCTAAGTTTAGCTTTCCTTTCCTCTTGACTAAAGCTGTCATGACTTAAGAAATTATCCTAAGTCAATTAACCTAATTAGCTAACTTCCCTAGGTCTTAGATTAAAGTCCCTAATTCAATTAACCAATTGGTGCAGAAATTAGCTAAGTGATTCATTCAAACCTCTCCTTCAAATGCCACAGCCAAGACAAGGAATCAAGTAACCACAAGATTATGTCAAGCTACTCAACAACTCAAGTATTAATATCACAAGATTATGCAACATTAACACATGTAATTCACTAATTGAAAAACACAAGATTATATACCAAACAAAGAGTGGCCAATTTTAGTCATGGCTGTCCAGGGAAGAAATTAAATGAAATAATCCTCTCTCTTT
This sequence comes from Prosopis cineraria, assembly GCF_029017545.1. Classification (NCBI taxonomy): domain Eukaryota; kingdom Viridiplantae; phylum Streptophyta; class Magnoliopsida; order Fabales; family Fabaceae; genus Prosopis; species Prosopis cineraria. The sequence continues at coordinate 35,398 of NW_026556241.1, read as the reverse complement.
ACATCAACATCAAATTCAAATTAGAATTTACAAGCTAAGATGATTAAACTCTAGATTAAAGAATCTAACCATCTAGTAAAAAGATAAGAGGATAGTAAACAAAAGAAATTATCTAATTTGAAAATCAAGACTCATCCTCCATCTTTATCTCTCTAGGATTCCACCTATGAAATTAGCTAATCTTCATCATATTCAAGAACCCTAGTAATTACTTGTGAAGGCTGAACTCCATAGCTCTTAAATGATGGAAATGAGCTTCAATCTTGTGAAAGGGGAGGGTTAGGATGATATTGAAGAGAGGAGAAGAATGTTGAGTTTCGTGGAGGTTTGGTGGCTGAAAATGGAAGATATGGTACTGGAAAATGAAGAACACAAGAGAGAAAATGAAGAACACTATGAACAAGTGAGAGAAAAGGAAGGAGATGGATGAAATGAGTGTTGGATCTAATTTTTGGTGAGAATGGACATGCTCCTCTTGCTTCCTATCAGCTGAATGCTGATTAAAAAATAGGAAAAGGAATAAAAAGGAAATGGGAGCCTTGTCACACTTGTAAGTGGCATCTTCCTATTGGCTTGTAGATGATTCTAATGTGTGTACAATTAATCCTATGTGTCATCCACAATTTTAACTGATCTAAACCACCAAATAGGAGCCCTTACATATCCAAACCATCAGCCTTTTATCCCATGGACTTTTGACTTCATATGCCCAATTGATGCAGAAGTCACATGCCACCTATGTCACATAATCACATAATTCAATTAAATAACATGTGACATAATAAAATATAATTAAATTACAGAATTAAATTAATAATTATAAGTGAGAATTTATTAAAATAACCAAGTTTTAGGTACACACAAAATATATAAAAAGTTTCACATAAAGGCAAACTGAAAACTAGGCCAAATTATGACACTGAAGAAAGTGTTGACTTTTTATTTAATTACTCCTAAACTAAATGAATTTCAAAAATATAATTTCACCACTCATCAACTGGATATAAAATTACTTTGTCAATTTTTCTTGTACATTTTCTAAAAAATTCATTTTTGGACCAAAATACCCATAGTACACTAAACCTAGACACTTAGGTAATTTTCTAAATCTAATGTAATGAGTGCACTTTGAGGTTATAAAATATTAATAAAAGGGTCCTAATTGACAAATAAAAGTGTATAACAAATATGTTTTGTAATTCCCTCACTGACATTACTATACGCTCCACTACAAAATTTCTAATCACTTCAAAATAATTTAAGTTGAAAGAATTGAAAACATTGGGATCCTAATAAAAGATTTTCAGAAATATCATTTGATAACTTATTCGAGTTATAAAACCCTAACACACAAATACATACACAGCAGAAGCAACAAGTATTCAGGTACTGAATACTAAAAGAAACATATGCATACAAGAAGAAAGTGTAATTTTACACCGTGCGCTGCTGCTCATAACACATGCGCTGCGGCATGTGGCACAGAGGCCATAGTAGCTGTTGCTTTGTGCCATGCACTGCGGCGCACACACCTAAATTTGCTGTCAAATGACAGTTTTTGATATGAAATTCAGATGTGTGCCATTTTCACATATGATGTCCGATCAGAATGGTTCAAGAGTCCACATAAATTTATTTCATAAACTAATGACACTAGTTTCATCTCAATCCGATATTTTTATCAAAAATTAGATACTAAATGCAATTTGACCATTTTTTGACAAAATTTTGTCACTTAAGCGTCTTATTTGAAACCAATATCATTAGCCACCTCTTTGGGCCTTAACCACGTCCAAATGGATGATACACACTTGATTGACCACACACATACACAATATATCACACATACACATATTTGGCCTATAAACCGCCCATTTTACACTTTAGACCAAATCACTTTTTTACTTCTTTACTCTCATACATGGCCAAATCATTATCCATCCATTTCACATATCATATATTCACACACATATACCTTCTTCTACTAGCCCATCTAATCATTTCATTGTTCACACATATACAAGGACTAGGGAGCTCAAAATCACAAAAAAAAAAACAACATTCACCACAACACACGCACATGTTTAATCCTATGGAAACTTATACATATTTACAATTGCTAACAACAATTTCATTAGACCAAGTTCTTACAAAGGCTTAGTGAGCAATCTCAACTCAGCCAATATCTTTCCCTTTTAAACATTAGCACTAGAGCCTAAAAATATAAATAACCATGGGTAAGATAAAAATCTTAGTAAAACAAATGTAGTTCATTAAATGTCTATTACCACAAATAACCATGCCAAAGTAACAAAAACTAAGGTAATATCATGTATATATCAAAATATGAAATGATTCATCTTTTCAAGCAATTCCACATAAACACACACTAGTATGATCATTTAGCTACTGAACCTCCAATGCTCCCCGACATGAAACCATAGGCTTTCCTGGATCAACCACTTATTGACCTGAGCACACTTTTAATGGTAGAAAAACCCGGCCAAAGATAATCTAACTTACCTATGGACTATGGTTTTCCCTCTTCACACACTTGTGATAGAGGCGTCGTTTACTCTGAACTGCACCCTAACGGGTACTAGAGAGTTGCCAGACTGCCCGGATATCCCATGGTAACAGTCCCATAATATGCTATACCAGATTACTTATGGGAACAACCCGTATAATGCTGCACCGGATGTCCCATGGTGCTAGCCCGACCATATGGATTTTTCACTCACATATCTCTATACACACACATCCCTACATATCTTAGGTGAACTCTCACCCCCTATGATCATGCTCTTTCACAATTTCCACTACATATATACTTCCATATCATATATGTAAATATCCATTGAAATCAGTAACTTTTTAAATTCATTTCACAATCTAAAATTCATACTAAAACCATTACAATAACAATCATGCATAAAACTCATAAATTCACAATTTATCATTTGGTATTCACTTCTACATAGTTATAATAGTTAATAAACACAATAAACTATATAGTTACCTCAACCATTTTGTTTACTAGAAAGGGTTACCCCTGTAACTTCAAGCCTATTCAAGCTCCTTTCTCGTAATTCTTGCATCACGCACTAGAATCTACACATAATTAGCAACCAAAAGTCAATTTTCCACTATTGACAAAAGTGCCAATTGTCACATTCAAGTGCTTAATTGCTATCACACATTTACACTCGATTACATGCATTACCACTGATTACCTCTCATTTCAAGCTTTAACATTTTCTAGAAAATTTCTGTCACTACTCTCTCTCTAGATTAGGGAAATTCTTGCCTACATCTTCAAAGCTTTATTGTTTCAACTCTAACCAGTCATAAAGCACTAGTTTAGTTCTGAAGAACCTTTCTATTACTAAAGGGTAAGAAATCAACTCCTTAAAACTCCCGAATTCAATTTCTCACTAGTTAAAACTAAGAGAAAATACGGTATATTTAGAGTTTAAGGAAGTACGTGACTTACCAGATAAGTAACAGGTCGAAAACACTGTCCTTGCTCCTGATTATACTTGCCCTAGCAGAGCCCTTTCTCTTCTCCATGTTTGAGCTCTTCTCTCATGTTCTCCCCTCTATTTCCACAAGTTGGACACATCCTTACTAATCTGATTTCTGCTCTATGTACCGCGGCGCATATATCCCCAGCCGCGACATGTGGCACAGTGAGGGGAATCCTTACTATGCTCACACACTCTACTTTAGGTCAATATAACACTCACCACTCAGAACCTTAATCCCACATTAAATTACTAATTCATTCACTAATTAGTCATTAATACAGGATTAGAAATTCAAAATGTTACATGTTCTATTAATAAATCATGTGTGGATCACATCTTGACTCACACATGAAATAGCAGTTAGTAATGCATAAACTAGTCTGAGTTTATTTTCACGTGTGGAAATGCAATGTACTCAAGCAACAATATCCATGATTAAGAGATATGACTTTGTGAATCACAGATCATACATTTGAAAAAGGTGAACTCAGCTTGAGATAACTTAATACTCAATATAGCAAAATGTGATTATGTAACAAGTGACAAATCACATGTGGCTACCTTTAGATTTCAAGCATGAAACAGTACCTTGACACAATGTAATGAAGCATAGTTGCTAAAACTTACATGGACAAGAATCCCTCTCATGCACGATTTTGCATATAGAAGCAATGCTTAAGACATCACATAATACAAGTGACAAATCATGCGTGAATCACTTTGTGACTCTTGCGTGACTCTTTAGTCAATGTACCTAACCTATAGATTCTCATAAGTGACTAGCAGAATCACTCATGATTCTGCAGCTCACACTGCAATCAGCCACAATAAATTTTAACACGCTGAAAAGATATTACTTACAAGCTTGAACATACTTAGATGAGTCTTAATGCATATGAATGAGACATATGATGCATTCATTTTAGTGATTATGAAAAGTGATCAAGCTCTCAAAGTTTTCACATTAAATCTAAGAGAAATTAAATAAATTATCCAAAAGGACTTCATCTTCTCTTGATTCTTCATGCTCTTGAAGTTTTGTCTTTATTCATGATTCTTTCTATCTACACACATAACAAATACCTCTTCTCTTATTTTTCTAGTCATCAAAACATATGATCCAACACTCACATCTTTGCAAAACTACTTCCAAATTATCCAAGCAAACATCAAATGATGACCTAAAAACTGAAAAGTCATTCGTGAAGACCTCAATGGTCTTCTTAATCATATTAAAGAAAATGAACATTAGATAGCATTGAAAATTATTGGAGCATTGAACAAACCAAAAGGCATGCGCTTGAATGCAAAAGTTCTATATAGGCAAGTGAAAATGGTATTTTTTTATCTTATGGTGTAATAACAATCTGATTATAACCAAAATACTCATATAAGAAATAAAAGAACTCTTGCCAGCCAATTTGTCTAACATCTTATCAATAAGGGTAGAGGAAAATGGTCTTTCCTAGTACTTGTATTTAACTTTCAATCATCCATGCAAACCCTCTAACCACTCACAATACAGGTAGGGATCAACTCATTATAGGTGTTAGCCACTGCAGTCATACTATACTTTTTAAGGATGCATTAGACTGGGCTTACCTAAGAACTATCAGAAATGGGATATACAATCCAAGCAGAAAGACACTTCAAGATTTCCTTCTTCACCACTTCCTTCATAACCAAACTCAATCGCCTTTAATGCTTAACAAGGTCTTATGGTCATCTTCTAAGAAAATCTTGTGTGTACAAATAGAAGGACTTATACCCTTAATATCAATTATAGTCTAACTAATGGCTCTTTTATGCTCTCTTAAGACCCTAGGCAATTTCTCTTCTTGCAAATTAGTTAGGATAGATGACATAATACCTAACAAAGTATTTTCACTCCTAAGGTAGACATACTTGAGATGTGGTGATAATGGTTTTAATTCAAGAACAAGAGGCTCCTCTATGTAGAGATGGTAGAGCATCAAATACATCTAGAGGCTCAATTAGACTAAATAGCTTGGGTAGAAAAGAGTCCACACCAAATATCCCCACATAGTCTTCTTCATCCAAGTCTTCAATGCTTTCCTCTCTAAGTAGTAAATTTTCTAAAGGGTCCTTGCTCATAATACCATTAACATCCTCTTGTACTACCTCATCAAGAACTCCTATGTAACAGCATAGAGGAGGCTTATTTAGAAACTTCATCACTTTGCTCATGTTAAATACCACCTGTTCTTCATTTAACCTCAAAGTAATTGCACCTTTGTCATCATCAATGATGATTAATGCAGTAGATAGAAATGGTCTTCCCAAAATAATGGGAATTTCCTAAAATAATGCAATCAATATCGTAATCTAGGACAATGAAGTCTGTTAGAAAGATAAATTGATCTACCTTTACCAAGACATCTTCAATGATCCCTCTTAAGCATGAAATGCTTCAGTCAGCTAAAAGGAGTGTCACTGTGGTTGGTCTTGCTTCTTTTAGGCCTAACTATTTGGATATGGCTAAGGGCATGAGATTGATACTTGTGTCAAAATCACATGAACCCTTGCCATTAAAATTATTCCTAATGTTGAACAGGATGTAGAAATTGCTCGAATCTTTCAGCTTGGGTGAAAGCTTCCTTTTATGACTACATTACAATCTTCAGTCAATTGTATAGTTTCAAATTCACTAAACTGGCACTTCTTAGATATTACATCCTTTAAGAACTTGGTGTATTTAGGAATTTGCTTGATAGCCTTAGCAAAATGGATATTAATATGCAACTGCATGAACATGATTAATTTTTTTTAATTGAGCATCCTCCTCTTTTGCCTTGAATCTCTAAGGAAATGAAAGTAGTGGTGTTGTAGTAGAAAAGGAATTGACTTCCTCTTCTTTCTTCTTTCTTTAATTCAACCTCCACATGTTCTTTTTCTTCTTCATTATGAGGAGCTGAACTCTATCTTCCCCATCTTTCTTCTCATCCCTCTTTCTTTTCTTGTTGTCATCTTTTTCACAAACTATCTCTTAATCCAATCTCCTCCTCATCATCAAGAGTAGTCTCATTGTGACTGATTACTCTTAGGTCCATTAAATATGGTAGAGTCTTACAACTTCTCAAATTTATAGCATTACACTCTTCTTTACCTTCCCTCTTTGGGTTAGGGATAGTATCACTTGGTAAGCCCTCTCTATTCAAGGTATTTGATTGTGAAGTAACTTGGCCTATTTGTACCTCTAGGGCCTTAATAGCTATATCATGCAAGGCTAGAGTACCTTATTCTTAGCTCAATCTACCTCTTGATTCTTTCAATATTTGGGCTACATTTGCTCTATTATAGAATCACCTTTTTTTCAATTTTTATGATGCTTAAACTCAGGAGGAATAATAGGTTTAACTCTAGGTGGGGAAGCTAGACTTAGACTTAGCCCTTAATTTCATAGACTTAGCCCTTAATTTCATGACAAGTTTGGGTAATTTCTCCACCCTAGATTATAAGTCTTTGAATAAGAATTGTGTTGAGGAGGTCTTCATGTGTTATTCATGCAGCTCACTATTTCAAGAGTATAGGGATAATAATAAAAAACACGCCCCTCACTATAGTTCTCACAAGCCTGAGATAAAGCTTCTAGTCCATTTACTCCTAACGAACTTCCTTTTTTCATTTGAAGCTCTAGACTATCAAACCTTCTATTAATTGCCTTTAATTGAGATGAAAGCTCCTTAGAAGAGCTAGATTCTTGCGAACCTCTTCAACCATGTCTCTTTTTATGTGACTACTGCTTGGTGCTAGAGGCAATGTCTTCATACAAGTTGTATGACTTATTTACCTTCTCTTGCTAATCCCACCATTAGAAGCATCATTCAACATTGTCACTATGGCATCATCCAACTTATTCCAGAAAGCTTTCATAAGGACATATTTCTTTTGCTTGTCGTTCGGACAGCTCCTCACCCAATCCTTAAATCTCTCCCAAGCTTTATAAAAAGCTCTCCCAATTGTTGTTCAAAATTGAAAAGTTCACCTCTCAAAATTTCTCTTCTACCTCTTGGAATGAACCTTACCTTAGACCTAGCTACTAATCATCCCATGTTTCAATTGAGTGCTCTGGAAGAGAACTTAACCATAATCTTAATGCATCCTTAGAAACACCATTTTGCTTGAAATTCTCACACACTTTCATGAATTTGGCTAGATGATCATTGGGATCCTTATCGATATTACCCCAAAACTTGAATCTCCAAGAGCCACATGCTAGAATGATAAGATTATGCCTCCTGGCCAAGAAAATCATCTAGAGTGTAGACATCATTCTCATTTTGATCATCTCCTTCTATACCATTGTTTAGAGGTGGAATGCCCTCTCTAAAATCAATTTCTTCACTTGTTTCACCTTTTGCCTCAACTAACCCTCTTAGAAAATCTTCAAGTTGACCGAACATGAGTCCTTGCATGCATCAAGAAGGTACCTACAAAATGAAACCAAAGGAACAAGTATCAAACTTGTCAACAAAAATTAAAAGAATAAAATCTATAACAACTAAGTAAACTACTTATTTCTTATGTTAAACTAAAAGCTCAAATGTAACCTACTAAAACAATAGTAAAAATAAACTAAGGCAAACTATTACCACTATCCTTAGCAACGATGCCAAGAACTTGTTCACCTTTAAGCATTACCACAAGGGCAACAGACATCACAAGTATAGAATATTTTAGAGATATCATTCCCACAAGGATTTAGGCTAAAGAATTAAAAATTCATTATCAAGCTTTAAGTTAGGTTGAGCGAAATCAAGTGTAAGATTTGTGTAAAAGTATGAAATTAGATTAAAAAGTGTGTTAAAGTGAGTAAATTGGTTGAAACTTTGACTTCAAGATAAGGATTTAGAATTATCTCTCCCGTTTGTATTATATAAGACTTAAATTAATTCCTCTCAAAACAATTTTTAATAAAAACAAGTATTAGTCTAAGATTCTAATTTACTTGAAAAAGCTTTCTCAAGTAAAAATTAAGTATTTTTACAAACATTAAAAATTCTCAATCTCTTGAAAATATTTAATGAAAATGAATTTGAAGCTCTAATCCTAATTTGACTATGAAGGGATAGTAAAATATCTCTATTTTACCAACAAAACCATCCATTTATCTTTATAAATTTCAAGTCCAACAATATTTTATCCAAATTCTATATCCAAGTTATCTTTCTCAAGCACAACTTACATAAACAAAATAGTCCAAATGGTGATTGACCATTTAGAAGCATTAAGTGTAGGATAAAATAACACACACACACACACACACACACATTACTAGCTATCAAGAGAGAGGAATAATTAAGTCTTAATCCATACAAAGGTTCAAAATAATCTTTGAACAAATAAACTAGCTACTCGTGTTCAAAAAAGAGCAACAAACACCAAAATATTCAGCATCCATATTAGAAACAAAGAGAGAAAAGGGAAGAGAAATAGAAAAACAAAGGGAAATCCACTTTATTCTCTTCAAATCTTCATTCCTTGGCCAAATCTCCTTCAAAAACCCAAAACCCTAGTAGAGTAGACTCCAAGAACCTTTAGAAATCATAGTATATCCTTCCAAGACTCAAAATTTTCCATATGTAACCCTAGCTTCAAGTCTAATTTCAAAATGCATAGCTTTAGTAAATGGCTTTTGGCCACAACCTAAACCTCTCGGCCAAAACTTTGGTTATAGTTAATTGTTTCTTGGCTGCAGCGAAAATGCTTCTATCTTGTTCTAGTTTTGGCTTTTGGCTAAGGCTGAAAGTGCTTTGACTAGGACTTCATTATTCACTTTTTGTCTTACCTTTTTCTTAGTGTAATAACTTCATAACTCCTTCTTTGCTTCTCAAATAGTGCTCCAACAACCTATGAAGACAAGTAATTTTGCAAGGTCCAAGTTTAATCTTAACCAAGATAAAAATTATGGACAATTTAGACCAAGATTTTGTCATTTAAGCCCAAGTGCGAGATATGTACATTTTCCTATTATATGTACCAAGAGTATGCACAACTTCATCAAAAAACACATGAAACTGTAGGAAAATGTGCTGAGATAGCATAAATTTTTATAGGCTATCATTTAAAATAGTCAAATGTAAAATTAAAAAAAATAAAATAAAACAACTCTAAGGTGTTTTCACCTTTTTTTTAACAAAATGAGAACAGTTTTGAAAATATTTAAATTCAAAGTACTTGTCCGAACAGGTTTTTATTTTTTACAAAAATAAAAATAAATTTTTAAAAAAAGAAATCAAACAAGTTCTAGGTGAATAATTTTTGTTTTTTTATTAACTTTCTTGCATTTCTTGGTAGAATGTTGATCAATAGTTACTTCCCCTCCATGGACCTGCATTCCTTTTTTTCTTTTTAATAAACAAGGAAGCCACACAATGTTCTAAGTCACAAACACATCAGCATCCTTCAAGCACTCCATTTGTAATATATATATATATATATATTGGAGTTCATGCATGAGGAACATGATTAACTATTCAACTAAACGAACGGCTGTCAAAGATTTTGTTATATAATACTCAAAAATCATCAAATCTCAAATTTTTTAACTGTATAGCATACTGAGTAATTCTTTTATTATGAGAATTTTTACTACTTTATGGAGTTTTGCCTCATAATTTTATTTCCTTCCTATAATATTTCTCCACATCCAAATCAATGGTAATAAATTCAAGTAAATGAACCTAAGTTTTATATCCATTATGTCCATAATCTATATCACTAATTACTTTATTTAAATTTAAATTTGCATTTATTTTGAGCTTATATAATGATAAAACATTAAGATTTGCAAATGCAATAAATTGTAAGTGATCATGAAATTTTATGAAAAGGATGATAAAGTCCCTCCCTCCTCCAAATTCATTGCAAATGTAACCGGAGGAATATAATAAAATTATAGATAATGTTATGATGGTCGTCTTACTTTTCGGTGCAGATAGATGATGTCAAAGTTTAAGTCATTCCACATGCGTAGAGTAAATGGCTTAATAATAAAGTAGAGGACTTAAAATAATTTCTATATATATATATATATATATAAGTCATTGCATTTTGAAATTTCAACATTAATTTTGCGTAAAGAAAATGATAATAGTAGAAGTCTTGCTCTTCTCAACCCATTACTAAAGCAACCAAGAACAAAGAAGCCATTAATAGTGACAATCTATCTTTTTAGGCGGTGTCATATTTTTCTTTGGTCAAGACTCCTCAAGTGCTCATATCTTTAAAAAAATGACACAATAATGTGGATTCTATGTAAAAAATTGAATAGTCGGTAAATTATTTTTGTCGTGTTACAATATTAAGATATGATTTTGTAAATGGAGTAAAATAAGTGTTATTTAAAAAAATAACCATAATTAAAATAGTAATAATAGGAGTAAAATACATTGACCTCTCATCTATTTTACCTTAATTACAGATACCTCCCTTCTATTTTGAAAACCTATGCAAACCTCCTATAGAATCAATAATCACAAAACACACACACACGCAAATCACAAAACACAATCCCCCATCTACTTTAAAGATTTCATTTCCATCAACCCAAATCAGTAGTAGACTGTTAAGTCACATTTGTTTGACCAAAATAGCCCTCTTTAAACATAAATGTCACCCAAAAATAATTTAAAATATCAAAAAAATTAATGCACATAATTTTTTTACTTTTTTATTCATATTTTATTTTCAGTTATTCCAAATTATTTATTTATTAATTTTTAAAAAATAAATATATAAGTTTGCTAAGATAATATTTCAAATACGCATGTACAAAAAATTTAATGAAATATGTATTTAATATAATAAGAGATAAATTAGTTAATATAATTTATGTATACTTTCCTGTAAATTTTTTAAATTTCAAACAATGTTTTTAAATTATTTATTTAAATCTTGTGATATTTAATTATTTAAAGTTTATTAAATTGTGAGAGAGAGAATATACAATTCGATTACAAGGGCAAATTAGTAATTATAAATTTTACAACATAATTTCAAGAAAAAAAATATATTATAATAACTAGTTTTTATTCTATTCTTGCCATCTAAGCTATCCTAGAATGACTAATTTGTATGATGTATATTATAAACATTTTCTTTCAATTCTTTGGACATTTCTATTTTTTAACGTGGGGGTTTCGTATCGAAAGCAATTTGTGCCCATCAATACGTTGTGATTGTACTTTAATTATAGTCAAACAAAGACAAGGGTAATTAAAAATAAGCCTCAATTATGTTTCTTATACTTCAAATTGAGAATTTGCGAGTAGTAAATCGTAATGCCATTGCAGCCCCATCACTCCTATACTTCCATATATCACATTCTCATTCATGTCGCGAGATTATGACCACTTATTCGTACAAAACTATACAATTTGTCTCCTTTCGGATACAGTGTAGTTCAAATTTTGTTAATATGTTTTAACATATTGTATATTCTATTAATACTTTTGTGGATACATCACGAACAATTAAGGTTTATCTTTTCCAAAAAAGAAAATATTATGTTTGCTTTATTTTTTGAAATCACTTTTATCATCAATGGTAGAATTAATTTATATTTACAATTATCTAACATATCATGCTTTTATTGGATAGAGCATATGTACATGGTGCACCGGATCCATGCAAGAATTTCTCTATGATTTGTTATTAATTCTATAATTGAAAAGTTTTAAAAAAATTGGTTCTACATATGCTTTGAAGGTTGAATATTAGCACCTATTGAAATGAATATAAAACCTAACCTTAATGAAAATTGTATAATTCATTACAAAAATATTAGGATGAAAATATAGCAAATTACACATTTGACAATAAGTTACTTTTCATATTAATAGGATAATTTTTTGCTCATTGTTTATTTATTATTGTTTGAATTTCTAAATAATAATTTTTTGTGGATATTGATTAAAAAAGCAGGCAAAATTGAGAAGTTACATTTTTTTAACAATTTTTATGATAAAATTATAATTTGTTAATAGGCACAAAGTTAGTTTAGTTTGTCTTGCGAGAGAATATATGAATTCATAAGCATGCATATGAGAAAGCTGTTTCCGGTAGCTTCTCCGTGTGTGAAACTAGAAATTCCCATGGCAGGCCACCAACCTCTTTGTTTTTGTTTTTTTCCCTTTTGAAATGCCATGAGCAGTGTCTGTTCCTAACAGGCAATAAAATTATACAGGGAAAATCACGCTTTGGAATAGAAAATATAATCACACTTCACGTCCAAATATCCCAAAGTCTCTGATAAATCTTAGAAAACAGGATATATAAAATAATATTATAATAAAATTTCCTATTTGATCTTGCAGTTAAATATAAAATGATATGATATAAAATCATTTGAATATCTATAAAATATATCAATTACAATCTCAAAAGCAAAACTGCTTCACCATTCGTATGAAAATAATAAAAGATTTAAGAAAAATATTACATGCATTTCTTGGGGATTATAATAATCTATTAGCCAATTAAACTGTATATTAAATCAGGTGGGACCTTGTTAATCTCAAAGACACACATATATATATATAGCATGACCTTACATATTCACCATCTTCATCAATCTTATAAGCCTTAAAGCAATCTAATATGGCCAACCTTTGGTTTCATTTTTCCTTCTCGATGTTCTCATTCCTTTGCTATCTCATGGTCTGTCCTACTTTATGTCACACCAATTTCACCAAAAATGATGAACTAGCACTTCTTGCTCTCAAAAATTCTGTTAGAGACCCATTCAATCACTTGGCTAATTGGTCCAACTTTTCCTCCATTTGCAATTGGGTTGGGGTTACTTGCGATGCTAATGGTGAGAGAGTAAGTGTATTGAATCTTGCCTACATGAGTCTTATGGGCACCTTACCCTCACAAGTGGGGAATCTGTCCTCCCTTGTTGAACTTGACCTTCACAGTAACAACTTTCATGGCGAGTTACCAATGGAGTTGATGCAGTTACACAAGTTGAAAATTCTCAACTTGAGCTATAATGAATTTGATGGGAAAATTCCAGCTTGAATTGGAAGTTTATTTGCTCTCGAGTACCTGATTTTTCATAATAATAGTGTTGGGGGTGTTATTCATCTGAATGTGTCAAATTTGTCAAAGTTAGAAACCTTGGATTAGACCTATAATTTTATCCATGGATCTATTCCACTTGAGATTGGAAGGCTTCAATATTTAAGGATTTTTCGTATAGCAGGGAACAATCTTTCAGGACATATACCTCTAACTATTTACGGCTTATGTTCACTTGAGCTGATGTCTTTGTCATACAGCTCCTTAACAGGTATGTCTTTCATTATGTCTGTTAAATTCATATTTTCTCCAAATCATTTCAAATAATTTTGTTAGTGGTAGTGTACGTGTCTTAGGATAAGCATTACAATCTTTTATTCAACATTGATTTTGTTGGAAAGGGGAAGGGGATATATGTATATATATTAATTATGTTGAGTAGGGGCGATAAATGAATTTACAAATTATATATAATTTAAATATTGTTGCAATATTATTGGAAACTTCATCACTAAGCTTTCGACACATCATAGCATGCTACCGGATTTGGTTTTCTCTACTTCCCTAGGAACAACTCTTTTGCTTTTTCTTTTTTCTTTTTTGAAGTTTGTGCCCTTTTCATTTGGCTTCTTTGAGCCATAATGTAAGATACTTTTTAAATGTTTTTAAACTTATATGATCTTCTATACACTATATGTTATCAATGATCTAAGTTTATATTCTCACATAAACACCTTTCTATGATTTCCTATGCACAAGCACTGATTGAAGCTTGATTTTGCATACGCAAATTATAGTTGGCGACATTCATTTCTTACTTCTTCTTCTTCATCTGCTTATTCTTTGCTTCTTTTGTCTTTTGGAGCATGAAATTATGAACTTGGATACTAATAGGTTGCAGTCAGAATGCTATTAATTATAGGAGAAAACTTACATGCTTAGGCTTAAATACTTAAGGTGCTTTTATCCAATTAAATCAAGACTTGTGGATCTTTTATAGATTATTTTTTCTGTAATAAATTCTTGTCATTAATTAAATTAATATATTAAGATCTACATGTAATGATTTGATTTGATATAATTATATTAAGTATACAAGGCTAAATACATAAGTCTCACCCTTAATTATATATCCCATACCTTGTCTTTGCAAAAAAAAAAAAAATTGGATCCTATTTTCATATATAATTTGCAATCTTTTAAATTTCCATTGAGAATTCAAGATTTTGAATATAAATGAGGAGAATTTTGGTTTGGTGTCTTATAAGGAAAATTTCATTAAATTTCAAAGACTTTAATGAAATTAAAAATCAAATATATTTACTAAAATCTAATGTTAATAAAGGAAGGTATTTTATTAAAAAAAAGATGAGTATTTTTGTGATTTTAATTTTATTTTTAATTTTATTAAAATTTCTGGAGATTTAAATTAAAATTTTATAATTTTAAAATTTAAGTGAAATTAGGTACCATAGACCCAACTATAATTTCCCTAAAAACTTTGAATTTTGGTATTAGTTTTCAGTTTTCACATAGACCCCATTTGGTAAATTGAATAGTTTTGGATATAATTGAAATCAAAATTGAAATAAAATTAGACTTTAAAAATATGTTTGGAATGTTAAAAAAAGTATATAGAATCCTTACAGTATTGTTGTTTAGTATTTGTGATATGGAAATAGATTTATACTAAATGACAAATATACCTTTAAAAAGTCATTAAATTAAAATTAAAATTAAAACATATTAACTCAAATGTGTTTATCAAGGGATGCTTGGTTCAACTAATCAAGGAAGTTGAATTAACTTAACCTGTGGCCTCAAGTTTGAGTCCTAGGATAAGTAGTCATGTTAAATAAATACGTCAAAAGCATTCTCAAGGTACCCTATGAGGCCACCATTAGTAATAGTAGTCCCACACAGCAGGAGTTCGGACTAGTCTGAGCGAGAAGTGATAATACCCTAGGTTTTCTAGGATACCGAGTTACAGAATTAAAAAAAACTCAAATATGTTCTCTGTATGCATTATATTCTGGGCGAAAATATTACATAGATATATAGATCGGTTGGAAATGTGTATAAAAATTATGGTGTTAACTAGGTTTTATGTTTTCAAACTGCGTTTATTCTATTGAGATAGAAGAATAAAAAGAAGAAAATGAAAGCCAAAAAAGAGAGGATGGGAAAAAAGAAGAAGGGAAATTAAACCATCATCATGATGCACCCTCTATCACACTAGGTGGCTTCATACTCTCTCACCTTTGTTCTCTCTGCCGTCCACAATGAAATATGAGTGATGTCAAAGATTATATGACTTTTTTGGGCAAACATGGCTTTTCAAATTCATTATGAGGGTAAACATGTCTTAAAAGAAGTAATTATATAGAATTGTTCCAGATTCCACGCATATACATAAAAAAAAAACCAGTTTTGGGTTTTTTCCCACTATAATTAGGATTCTTGCTTCTTGGAAATTCTATTTCATCTGCACCAAACACCACCTTAATAGGATTCCCACACCAATTCCATTTTCATGTTTAAAATTCTTTTCTACCAAAAAGAACATATCCCTAAAAATAATTTATCTTTTAAATTTTTATTTTTATCATATTTTTTATTTAGTATTAAATTCCTATATAATTAAAAAATTTAATATTTTAAAGTGCATGTAGAATATTTTTGAAAAATAATTTGAAAATAATACATATTTAAATAGTTAAGCATACATTATTTTCAATTAGAAAGGAAACTATTTTTTCATTGTTTATATTAGTTTTAAAATTTTTATAAATTATAATTTTGATTAATTAATTAAAAATTAAATACAAATAATTTTAATTAAATGTTGGCCCGGTGAATGAGACACAGTGGAAGGTAAGTTGAACTTTTGAGGTAGCCAAAAAAAGTTATACTTATAATAGTTTATGAACTGTGTGTATTTATATAAATTTTATATTAGTAATTTAGAATGATCACAATTCAAAAACGACATTGTACATATTGGCTAGCAGAAGCCCAAGCCCATCACCAAATTTAACATTTCATAATCAAGATGCAACTTTTAAAATTAATTAAAATTGTCGTGAGTAATATGGACTCTTATTATTTAAGCAAGTAGTTAGGAATTTGAATCTCAACTCTTATATATGTAGCAACTTAGTTGAAAGAGGTCTAGATAATCTCTGCTGTTAGCAAGCCTGACTCCTAGTACCCAAAAAAACAAGAAAGTGTAACTTTTAAACAAATATATGAACATTCATAGCATTGTAATTAAACTTAGATAAAAAAGGCTTATTTAACTATAGCCCGGTAAATCTCAATGACATTATATTTATATTAAATGCTTTAAAGTATATCATATTTTATAATTAATTTTTCTTAATTATTTAAATTGTTATCCTAATGGCAACATAAACTCGACGCCTGGACAATCTATTTTTCTCTATTTAATTAGTTACACGTAACCATCTCACCTTTAAAGTTATAAAATTAACCCCCAACTTTTAATTTTGTTTTTCAAAGCCCCCTATCATTAATTACTCTATTACATTATTAACAAATTTTTCCATATCATATTTTAAAAACAAAAAAGCCACATAGAAACTTACATAATATCTTATATCAGCAAATAATAAATATATAAAAAATATATTATTTTCATAAGAGTTAAAATATCATTTATCTTTTAAAAACCCTCACTACCCTTCCATCTCATTGTTAGAACTTCAATTTCTTTTTTCTTTTTGGATAGTTCAGGCATTGATAGCAAAAGAAAAAAATTTATTATCACTGTAAAATTTTAAATATTTACTTTTGTATCTGTTTTATCTATTTTTTTAATCAATGATGATTGTTTTCTTATATTAAAGGGTAAACTTTTAGTTATATGATTCTTACAAATGGCAGTTGTTAGATATTATTCTTTCCACTTACTTAACATAAAAGTATATTTTTAATTGATAAAGAATTGTAAAATTATAGTCTTTCTCCTAAATTTTGTTAACAGTGAATAATGAAAACAATGTTGCTCGACTCAAAAAAAAAAAAAAACAAAGAAAGAAAGCATCATCATGTGTGTTAAATGTAAACATTACAGTTCTGCCCCTTCTTAAGTTGTGTTAAAAATAATAAAAAAATGCGGTATGTTCCTAATACATCATGATTTTAGATGTTAGTCATAAACTAAAATTTTTATCATGAATTGGGTTGATTTTTTTTGTTTTCAAGTTACCTTCAGTTAAACTAATTACTATTGTTAGAAAACAACACATGTCATCTTGTAAATTATCTGTACAATTATTATTATGTGTTCAGTTGATGTAAGCTACAGCTGTCAAGTGTAATAGATCATATTGATCAAGTGGTTGTACTTGATGCTTATATATAATACACCAGAGACTTTTTAGTAATTAACTGGCCGCATTCATACAATATTCCACTTTCTCATCACTACTATGTATGTTTGCCATAACTCTTTAATAGTTATTAATGTATGATATATATATATATATATATATAGAGAGAGAGAGAGAGAGAGAGTATATATAAGATAGACAAATTAATCAAAGTTTGAAACTGTCTTAGGTTATATCATACTTTATGGAATTGCTTCCGGAGGCTGTAGCGATGCCATAAAGTTGGTATTTATAAATGAGTATATATTTTTATTATGACTAAGAAAGCCTACATCTTTGTCATAGCGTATTTATTTGTTAAATGTTAGAGGATATATAATAATAATTTGATCATGCATATTACTTTATAACCCTTAGCTACATCCCCATTGAATAAAAATGATCACATATAGAAGAATTATTGTGCGAAATTTGCAAGACTTTGGTCTGCATAAAAATATAGAACTATTACTGTGTTCAACAATGTTTTTTGGACTGAAAACCATAGATAAGCTTACCCAAGTATTACTACACAAGAAATATATGTCAAAAATTTACCAATTCCTATTAGATTATATATGTAACCACTCCTTGTTGCCGCAATCATAGCTCTAATATATCACTTTGCGTCCATTTTTGAGTTCCTTTATTTTTATCCCTAAAAGTGTTTCGGCTTCATTGGTCATAAGTGATACTTCATATAAGATATTGCAATCAATCTTAGATGATTGGCAGCCTTTGATTTCTTAACGAGTATAGACTAATAAATATATGGAGCCTTTTATCTTTGGCACGCCATCTGCCCATGTGATGATTGCACGATATATTTTATATGGAACTCCCTTTGTAGTTATATTTTAAGTTTCTATTTATATATACAGCAAAAGTAGTATTATTGTTGTTGTTGCTGCTGCTGCTGCTGCTGTTGAATTAAAAGGATATGTATCATGTCTCCTTCTCTTTCTCATTTACTGTTTTTCCCTTTATTCTTATCCCATTACAGGAGATATTCCAAAAGAGATCAGCCATCTTCAAAATCTGAAAATTCTATATTTACATACTAATGAGCTCTTTGGCCAAATACAATCAAATATCTTCAATATGTCAAAGTTGCAAGATATTGATTTAAGCTGGAACAATTTGTCTGGAAGTACTCCCTTTGATATATGTCAAGGACTTCCAAAATTACAAGTTCTATATCTTCAAAAGAATGAATTATCTGGATCCTTGCCATCTAATTGGACACAATGTAAAGAGTTCAAAGAATTACATTTAGAATACAACTTCTTCACAGGTGTGTGCTACTCCTCTATGTCAAAACTTCAACTTTCATTTCTTTGTAAATATATTTTAATTGCACTTTAATGATTTGGGATTGGTTAAGACTATAGAAGAAAAATAGAAAATCTATTTCTTATATTTTCATTTAAATTAAATTCTTCTCTAACAAATTTATCAAATTGCTCCTTGAAGCCTTTCTAGAGAATTAATATTGTTTTAAATGCTATATCTTGGTGAGCATCTTTTCTAGCTAGTAATATCACATGTTTGTATAAATCTTTATTTAGTCTTAAGATTATATAATCACACTTTAATGATTTGGGATTGGTCAAGACTATAGAAGAAAAATAGAAGATATATTTTTTATTTTCATTGAAATTAAATTCTTCTCTAACAACTTAATAATTTCTGCTTGAAACCTTTTTAGAGAATTAATATTGTTTTAAATGTTATATTTTGGGAACTTCTTTTGTAGCCCGTAATAACATGTTTGTATAAATGTTAATTTAATCTTGATATTATATAAAAGGCTTATATACTATATTTTTGTGTTTTTTGGAACTTCTGTTGTTATATAGAAGGCTTATATCTTAATATTATATATTTGTGTGTTTTCATTTACTGTTTGTAAATCCCGTTTAGACATAAAAGACTTGTCAAAAGTAGATTTTTTTTTTTGGAAAGTTGGATAAAATGAACAATGTATAATATGTGGTTTTGCATAAAGTTTTACTACACAAGCAATATATTTCAAATAGAATTACTGCACATTTTCTATTAGATTATGCCACCACTTTGTGTTGTCATGATCTGACTATAGTATTTGGCTTTGGTTTCATATGTGGCTTCCATTAATTGGTCAGTCAAAGTCCGTCTATAATTAATTATTTTTGATACATTACTACTGCTAGAATTTCTAAACGCGAGGCAATGTTCAAAATGTGTTCATATTTAATATTGAAGATGCCAAGTTTTAATAAAACAATCATTGATTTTTTTGGTTCAATTACACTCCAAAAGAAGATTTCCCTTTTAATTCTCTACATAAAGAGATAGATAGTGGACTATCAGATTATGGGTTGTCTATATCTTTATAGCTCTATCTCAACTTCTTCTCCTTTATTGTTTTCATTATCTTATCTTCTTTTGACTTTCCTTTTCTCAATCTCAGAAGTCATTATTTGTTGCTTCTTTGGAAAGCTAACTTTTGAGGAAAAAAAAAATCTAAGAAAAGAATTGTGTAATGATGTTGAATATATAATTTTTTTATAAATTTTTTTGAAGTGAAAATTTTTAGTGAATTTATATAATCATTTTTTCCACAAACATTATTATAATTTCAGAGTATTTGCTCCCATTTAACATAGGACTGTTATGATTATGTAACCACTCCATGCTACCGCATTAACATGGCTATAATTTGTTATACTTTGAATACGTTTTTGAGTTCCTTTATTTTTTGCTGAAAGTGTTCTGGATTTCATTTGGTTATAAGTGATTTTGCTAAAAGTGTTGTATCAATATTACGCTTTAAATGAACAAAACATGATCTTATGAGATATGAAAAGAAAAAGTTCAAGTTATGTCGTACATGAGCCAGCCACTGAAATAATTCAAACATCTGAGAGGTATAAATTAATTAAATATTCGTTGACAGCTTTCAAGGTTTTTTTTTTTTTTTGGTGCTTGAGTTAAACTATTTATTATTTACTATCTACCCCTCAACAACCGTTATCATTTTGACTAATTTTAGAATTTGTAGTACCCTGTTAGTGTAATCAATCTATAGAAGTAACAACTCTTCACACACAAGAATTTTACGGATGGAATAAAATAAACATTTGAGAGATAACTATATTTCAAGGCAATCTTCATTCGAACTTTCTTTTTTTAATTTTTATTATCAATATTTTTAAAATTAATTCACGATTTTAGAGTAATGTTATATTAGATAATAGATGGTGAACAATAATATAAAACTTAAAAATACAAATATATAAAAATAAAACATATTAACAACATATTAACATTACAAAAGTACTTCAATAAAAAAATTTGTAAAGAATATAAAAGGAATTCATATTTTAATGATCTAGGAATGATACAATGGTATAAATTCAATGAAGTCAACAATTTATTAATATTCCATATATATAATATACACTATTCTCACCGTTTTTATATTGTAATTATTGTTAGCAATTCTAAGTTTGTTTATATATGTAAGTTTTTATTCAAAATGTTTTGTGAGTTTTGATATATATTATTAGAAACTTCTCAAATTATTAATTATTCATAGTCACAATAAATTTTAAAAAATGCATTCATAAAATTACGTTTGTTACTTATTTATCTTTTATCATAATCTTCTTATACATGATAAATGATAATCATGTGTTTTTTTTTATTATCATATTGCAGGAAATATTCCTCAAACAATGAGTGATCTTACAAACCTGAAAGTTATATGTCTAAGCGCTAACAAGTTGGCTGGCCAAATACCAAGGAATATTGGAAACTTGACAAAACTTCGAGAACTAGAACTTGCTGGAAATAACATAGAAGGTATACTTTCAACTTATCATATTGTGCAACTTTTTATCAATTTTGTGTTTTTTTTATTTGGAAAAGTTCATTGAGGAGCTATATCATATAAATATACATGGCCTTGCCATTGGAAGCAAGGGTCTCCAAGTTGTTTTTTAACAAGTTTACAGAAAAAGGATGATCATACACGGATTTGTTAAAAATTATTTATCATACATGGACACTTGGAGCATCAAACAACTTTTCTTACATCTTTATCGAATACATAGAAAATATTCTTATTGGAATTTCTAAGTGACAAATTTAAATTTTATATCTTTAAGCATTAACACTTGGGAAGTTGGCTATGCTTCAAAAGGTATATCTTGATCAAAATACTTTACAAGGTAATTTTTAATCAAATTATGATATTCTAGCTATTATATTTTTCTCTCTTTAGTTGTTTTGTTAGTATTACTAAGAATAACAATGATTTTTTCTCTTCCTATTTTTTCTTTTGTTTATAAATTCGTGTGTTCTAGAACTTACATTGATAGTCTTTTGGGTGTCATATTTTCCTGAAAAGTTGTTCAACAACATTGAGTATAGTTATAAAGTTCAATATAAGTGAAATTTATATGACATATTTTTTTAGCAAAATTTATCCATATATATATATATATATATTATTGTATAAAAAGCCAATATGATGTATTTGGCTTGTGAATTGTGTTGTGATTCAAAATATTTAATTTATATTGAACTGCATGCTTTGTTATTTTGTAATATAATGTTTAAATTTTTTCTGTTGAATTTATGAAAGGGGTTTTTAGTAAATTTAATTGAGGCACATGTAAAATGATTTTGGATGAGCAAGTTAAATCCTTCACGTATAACACTATCTTCTCACGAGATACATTCCAAAAGTCAGTGGTCTTGTTTTTATTTTTTATTTTTATATTTCAATCATCTTATACAGTTATATTGCATCATTTTAACATGTTTCGTAAAATTTTAAAATTACAAAATATGTTTCTTTGTCTCAAGAAAAATTTTGGTCTATTACCATTTGTTTAGTATATTATGCTTTATTCATATTCGCTTTTAATATGACTTCATTTTTGGGCTTTAATTAATTGTTTGGCAACATAAAGATGCATTGGAAACTTGATATACTGTTAGAAAATCATAGTTTGGTATCATCGATCATTTCATTCCTTTCTGTTCTTCTTTTGTCTGTTGGAACATAATCACTTGTGTGACAATGTTAATATCTACATCAATATTAAAATATAAAATCTGCATATCAGTTGTTTCCATTAAACTGTAAACAAGAATCAATAAATTAGCAGATAGAAAACTTTAGTCCCTATAAACCAGAATCGACATCCCTATTTTATGGGCTAAAAAACCGAGGTATTCCACAATACACAATGCCAAGATTTGTTTACATTTGAGGTGTAGGCCAAAGGCATAGGAAAGATGAAGAAACTTCGAACTTTGACTTTTGATTTTTGTTTTTTCTCAGCGATGCCTATGTAACATTATATCACATTTTCAATCACAGACCAAGTCACTCAGAGTCCGGTTTTGACTGTTGCATTGGAATGGGCCAAGAGCTAGTTCCAATTCAACCAATTAAACTGGCAGATAAAATATAGAATTGTATTACTCTGTTTTTTTGGACTTCAAAACAGAGGTAAGCAAGCGATAGTGTTATTGACTATATGAAGATTTACCTTTCCAAATCCATGCTCTTTTCATTTAAGTCTCTCAATAGTTTGTTTTTCTTCTATTTATTTTTCAAAAATCAATTCAATGAAGATTTTCCTTTTAATTTGAACTATCAGATTATGGGTTGTCTATGTCTTTAATTTGTAGCTGTATCTCAACTTGTTCTTTATTGTTTTTGTTATCTTATCTTCTTTTGAATTCTCTTTTCTCAATCTCAGAAGTTGTTCTTTGTTGCTTGTTTGAAACGCCAATTTTTGAGAAAAAATCTTAAAAATGAGAATTGTGGAATAACGTTGAGTATATAATCCTTTTATATAAAGTTTGTCTGAAGTGAAAGTTATTATTTACATAATTATTATTTAGACCCTCATTAGAATTTCAAATTGGAGATAATATTTGAAATGTGTGTGTATATAGATTTATATATTAATGTTGAAGTACTGTAAATGTCCAATCATCATCATGGTTGTTTAATAATTGAGATAAAAGTTTTTTTTTGGCCAGACATAAAAACAAGTTTAAGCTTGTTAGTTAAACCCGTAGCTTTTAGTTTGTCAAATGAATAATACGATCCTGAAAAATTCCTTTTACCTAAAATCAAATATGTGATTTCATCCAAAAAAAAAAATTGAAAACGTGAACCATCACTGTACGTATAGTCTATTTTTTTTTTTTAGGTTATGCGAAGCTCAACAAAATATGTATTAAAAATTGAAGAGTACGTAAAAGAGAATATATAAAAGCCAAAAAAGCCATATTTATTTTTTAGTTAGATTTAAATGTTTTAATAATGAAGTATAATATTTTAAAATTTTTTAATTTAGTATCTAACCTGTACATCAAACATAAAACGTATATAATTTTTTTGCAATCTGTCTTCTTATGTTACTTTTCTCTTCCTGCCTCTATCTAGCAAATTGTTGGGAAAAAAGAAAGACAAGACTACGTTCCAATTTTTATATTCCAATTTCCTGTACTTTAATCTACCTTGGGATATATTTCTTGCTTAGATACAATGGGAAACCTTTATCTTATTTTTATTGACTCAAAGCTCTTCTTTAACCAAATATGTAAATGCTACTCATTTTTGTTTTTACAATATCTTATCATGCATCAATACTAAAACAAGCTCTCTTTTTTGTGAGTTACTTTGCACATGGCAAGAAATTATATTTCCAGTAAAAATCATGTGTAAGAATAATACCTTCACAATCATTTGATTGACTTATGCTAAGTAGAACATGACTCAAGAAGGTTTTTACATGTTTGGAAAGCCATTTCGTGAAAAAAATATATGAATAATAGTGCAGTGAAGACATGTTAATAAAATTTCTCTCATTTTTTTAGTTCAAATTTATTTCTGCCTTTTTTGTGGTTTCAAACATAATTACGATTTTAATGCCTAGAAAGGTATGCATGAGTATTTTTTTTTATTTTGATTCAATTAATACTCCACGAACTTATTTTTTCTAATTTAATCTTCACTATCTTCTAAAAAACGCAGCTCATTGGTCAACTACTGGTGATACCTCATTGGACGTGTTGAAATTTTCCTCTACCCTTATCGAACAAGATGTCAAACCGGCAATGCTAGCATTTCTCAATTTTTATTTGATTCAATTGAGATTGAACTAATAACAAAATAATTAAATTAAAATTAAATTTTTAAAAATATTAGATGCATATGTTAAATATATATATATAAAAGAAATGAATTCACAATATGTCTAATTGTTAACAAAATAAGATAATATGATTATAAATAAAAAATATTATAAATTATAATTTTATAATTTGTCAAATATAAATAGATCTTGGTCAAATTAAGTAAAATAAAACTTAAAAATTCTGAATTTATACCTATAGCTATCAACATCTTCTTAGAGAAAAGGTTCCAAATCATAATTATATACATGTCCAAGGTTTAAAAATAAATTTGGCTTTTAGTTGGTATTTTTTAAAATTTTTTTTTTGCTCTTTAATTTTTTAGCCTTTTTTTAGTATTATATTTAGACATCTTCAATTCTCTAAAAATTGTTCTGATTCCCAACTTAACTCTAATTTCTAGCTCAATGACAGTTCAACTACAGTCTACAATCCAACCCAATTCAACCATGAAAATGATTTTTTTGGTCCAAACTGAGCTATTAACTGCTTCAATTAATAGTTCAATTAGGTTCTTAAAACAACGATAGGAATAAAATAATAGAGTATTAACTGACCAATTCCAACATTGCATTTTTTTCTAAGGAGAAAGTTTATGTGAGTTTGGTCCCTAGTGATCACTATAGTTAGGGCACATTTTTATGTGAGTTTGGTCCCCAGTGATCCCCAGCCTTGAGCCTCCTCACTTCAGAAGCATTAACGAAGGTGGTGGCTGTTATCAAAGGAGCGGCTAAATCACTTGAGAACAACGAGAAGTTTATAAATTGAAAAGTAGGGTTTGGACTATTGTAGTGTACAATTGCCGCATCAGGAGTGTTACCTGAAATAAAAAATAATAAATAAAACATATTGATAGAAAATGTGCGCCCCGATAATATAAATCAGATCACATTCTACTTATAAAATTTCAGCCATACAACAAAATTAAAAAAAATTAAATAATATAGATTCTGAAAAAATAATAGGTTCCAATGGGATTAACATGGCTTAAGGTTAGTTTGCTTACTGTAAAAGAAGTGAATAGAATAAATGAAGAAAATAAAGATAAAAATAGAATAATCACAGTATAAAGAAGAGATAAGTCAACTGTGTTTATGAAGATGGAAGGATAATTTAATTCAAGAGAAGATAAGTCAACCATATTTATGAAGAGGGAAGGGTAATTTAATTCCAGAGAAGATAAGTCAACCATGTTTATGAAGAGAGAAGTGTAATTTAATTCATAAAGTTGAAAGTTATACTTCACAAGGTTTGTGATAAGTGTGGTAATTCCTATATTTATAATATGTGATATTAAATTTTATTATACTTACTATAAAAGATAAGGTAATTTAATTTATTTTTGTTCTCATTGTTTTTAACATATTACATTCCGGACCAAATGACTCCTTGAGCGACATTTCATATTTAGCCCAAACAAAATAAAATAAGAAATAATTGATTCAATTCAATATCTAAACAATATCCTAATTTAAACAAAATAACTATCAAGTGATTTAAAAGGTCATATCTATTATTCAATTCAAATTTAATTTAAATATTTAAAATATCTTGTAAATCTTTACAATAATACATTAAATTATAAAACACTCTTTTAAACAATAAAAATAAATATAGTCCCCCTAAACAATGTACAATTTAAAAGTTAAATGCATGGTGGACTGCTACTTGGAATGCAACGTTATGGAGGATATTACCTAGTAGGACATCCACTCTCTTGGAAGATTTTTTTTTTAATTGAATTTTTCTCATTTGATTGAATTTTTTTTTTAAACAGACAAAGGAATTTGAGACTGAGTTTTGTTAATAAACGGATGAGAAATAGTTTTCTTGTAAAAAAAACTCCAATGGAGGAGGATCTTTAAGGAAAAAAAATAAATAGAAAGGTTCACACAAAAAGAAATAGGGGCGGAGTGCGTGTGGGAAGCATTATTTGGGAATGTGGGGTTGGAGAAGCATCCCCTGTCCTGCGTCACATTACTTTCCACTTCTTTTCTGCTTTTTCTCATGAATAATGAATTTAACGAATGGTGGCCCCACCCAAGGCATAGCAAATAAAAGGCCATGAAAAGGTCCTCGATTTGACTTCTTCTTTTGTTGTTTTCCCTTCCAGTGCCTTGCTTTCCCACCCTCTTTTTCTCACCTCCTTCATTCTTTTTCCACCTTTTGGGCACCGCTGTCCATCTGTGTTACCCACTCTCACTATATATAAATCATTTTTAAGAGTCATTAATATCATCAAAAAGACTTTTAATTCCATTTTATTGAATATATCATCTTCAAAAAAAATATCTGTCCCCTGTACAATTTCTTACCTTGTACAAATTTGAGAAAGGATAAGATTAAAATATAATTAATAGTTCATATTTTCTTTTCTTTTTTATTAAAGAAAGTTTAGGTGAATTTGACAAACCATAGCATATTTTTAAATTTAAATAATACTTTATTATATATATATCGTAACCAAACAAAATTTCTACATTAATAGACTCATAATTTTATGTGTTATGAGTCAATTTTTTATTAATCAAATTAATATTTGTTATTATATTTCCTCCCTTTCAAAAAAAAAGAACAAATAAAAACATTATATATATTTTTTTAAAAAAAATAATAGATATGCGTAATCTGAGAAAGTATTATTCATTTTTCTTACTTCAAAGTGCCATAATATTTCTGACACTCTGCTCCTGCCAACACTATTTGACTCCTTCTCTTATTTAATTACAAAAGGTCAAGGTCATAAAATATTTAACTCCAGCAATTATCGCTTACTACACAGGCGAACACCCCCTCCCCGTTAAAAAGAAACCAACATCTTGGGTTGGGCTAAAGTGCTTCTTTTTTATTCTTTTGTACTTCTTCTCCATTGGCCCTAGATTTTTTATATTATTAAGTGAGATATTTTTTTAAAATTATTTTTTAAATTTCTTCTTGATTACTATTGAAGATAAGTTTTTGCCCTTTCGAAAAATAATTTAAGAAAAAAAAATGTTTCATCTATTAATGTAAGATGTCCAATGCTTCTTGAATAAATATATAAAGGAAAAATGTGCTTTAATTCTAAGCCAGCAACAAACTAATTATTAAAGATAGAGGATTATATTTTCAATAAAATCAACCAAAGTAGAACCTAGACACATTAAGAAGTTGTTCTCAATTAGAGACCACAAAGCTCAAAACAAGCCAATCCATTTACAAAAAAAAGTATCATGACAGCTTATTTTTTAAACCATAGTTCCAAAGAAAAAACACTGCTGAGACAATAAAGATAATTTTTCCATCCCATGAAGAAGAAGACACGTGGAATTTTATTTCAATAAATTTAAAGAAAGATAGAAAATATTATGAATTAATATTAGTGGCTAAAAAATCCATGCTAACTCGTAAAGAAAAATATGAAAGTTTTTCTAG
Source organism: Prosopis cineraria (assembly GCF_029017545.1). Classification (NCBI taxonomy): domain Eukaryota; kingdom Viridiplantae; phylum Streptophyta; class Magnoliopsida; order Fabales; family Fabaceae; genus Prosopis; species Prosopis cineraria. Next base: position 6,813 of record NW_026556241.1, on the reverse strand, counting down.
CTAAATAAAAATTTACGAGATATTAACTCCAACTACTTGGTATTATTCTCCTTATGCAACTAAAAATTTTTCAACAAATTATTATGATCAGGCATACAATTATTTTGATTACAAATAAGCCTAATATAATACTTTATTTTATAGAAATTATGAACATTATTGATTTCTTCGGATCGATTGAGAATGCCCAAATAATTTTCTAAAATGATTCCATATCTCCTAAGAAATAAAAAAAATACAACCACAAACAAACAATTGATGACAAGCATGGTTTTTTTTAATGAAAAAAACAATTTTAAAGATAAAAAAATTGATTTTTTATGGGTTAAATTGAATTTTTTTTCTTGCACATTCTTTCGAGGAGTGTTGAGCACTCTTTATCAAGAGGCATTCCTTCCCCTAAATCATTTATCAAAAGAATAATGGAAAGAAATTTTTGATCTTTTAAAAATAATTTTTTTAAAAAATACTCTATTTATTAATATAAAATGTTCAGCACTCTTTAAAATAAAGTATGAGAAGGAAGATGCCCTTTCACCCTTTTTTTTTCCGTTACTTTTTTACAATCGTTTTAATTATGGAACATGACCTTGCTTTATTCTCTTCCTAACCCTATCCCTCATTTAATTGATTAAATAAACAATTTAAGACTATATAAGTGTCTCAAATATTTTTTTAGTTAGATTTTCCCTTAAATTTCTGATTTACAGATTATGAAAAATCTAGAATTTAAAAGAGGAATTAATTTTTGATGAATAAATATTATTCTTGAGGTTGCTGGTAGTATAATACATATCCTAAAGTATTGTTTTGTGAAAAGAATTGAATTTTGATACCTTTGAGTTTATCCCTAGATCGCTATGGGTAGATTTTTAGTTAAATTTGAAAATATAAATTATTTTGTTGATGTTTAGATGATTATTTAAGATGAGAAATAAATTATTATGGCTATAGAATGATGATTCTAGGCTTAAGACCAAGTTAGCAATTTTTGGGTATTTTTAAATGCGAATTTTTGGAATAAAAAGAAAAATTTTGATATTAGAAAATTGTTTGAATGAAGATTTTAGCCAAACTTCAATGAAAATGATTGTAAAGGAAGCTATTGAACTAAAAAGATAGGTTCAAATATATATAATTGAATTTTAGGACTCAAGAGGCTAAGATTAGGATCTTAAAAAAATAAAATAAAATAAAATAAATATCTAAGTGTTGGAATATGAGTGAAAATTGTGTTAATAATATTATTAACACATTGGGATATAATTAATTATAGATTAATCTCCTTTTGGTACCGTTCAAGCTTTGAAAGTATTGTAACTTGAGGGGTAACATTTGACCTCTCAAAGGTTGAGGTAACTAGGAGAAATCTATTTTATAGATTTATGTGTTAATTAATTATTTATGTTTGTGAAATAAATGAATATATATATATATATATATACACACATCTTGAATTGTTGTTTGTAATGCATATTGTGTCTTTACTAAGACCCTATAATTTGTGACCAAGTTAATTGTGACATGACTTGAGTAATGAAATTGATGGTTGATGATGATGTGCATACTCTTGATTATAAATTGTGGATTATGTATAGTGATGTATTGTATATGAGCATGTTGAGTTTTATATGATGCTAATGTGATTTATGCGATAATATAAAAATTGATGCAAGAGGCAGATTGGAATATGATGATTCTTGATGCTTGTTGAGCAAGAAAGTTGATGAGCATGTGGGATAATTGTGAATTATATATGAGTTTTTGAAATGCATTTTCTTATGAGCATGATCATATGACGAGACTTCACCTTGGTGAAGGAGCTAGCAGTTGTGTAAAACCCATACAGTACTTGGCTATTAATCGATAATCTTAGGGGTTATAGCCGCTACTTACCTTGTAGGGTATTGTAACATTGTTCCTATTAAGGGACTTAACCTTACTGGCCTACCTCGAGTTTTGGGTAGAGCTAGTCTTAGATATGACACCTCATAGGTAATTTGGAGGAAACTGTGTTCATAAGTGAGTAAGGTAACTCTAGCTTGATAGCCCCTCATGATATGATTAAGGCCTTGAGTAGTCTTACCATATGGACGATCCCTTTTAGTTGTTAGCCCACGGATTTCATGTCAAAGGAAATAATGTAACCTCCTCTCAATATCCACATAATATAAGAGAAGATTATAGTGTTACCACTACCTCTTATCATTCACAATAATCAAATTTCATTTTTCAAAAGCTTCGGCCGAAAACTTTTTTACAAATTGATTAAATCAAAATACAATTAGAGAAATCACAGCGGAAGTAAATCATACACTCTTTAAATACATAATAGCATTCCTATCTCAATTACATGCAATTTAACTCAAAAATAAAACTGAAACTTGGTATGTGGGCTGCGGCAGACGGTCAGTATGCCGCGGCATATGGCACTGAGCCACATGCTTGCCCTTTCTGTTTTGTGCTCCATGGCATGTGTCTCCGTGCGCCGTGGCACACTTGTCTGGATTTTTTCTGTCATTTTGACAACAAAAATGATGAACTTCTGACGTGCACCAATTTCTCATACGACATCCGATTGGAATGATTCAAGTGCCCACACGAAACTTAGCTTGGATACTAACTATTAAGATAGGTTTGGACACAATCTAATGATTTAATCAAAAGTTGGATATCCAGGTCCAAAAAGTCACTTTTTTAAAAAAATTTGCACACCTAAGTGCTCAAATCGATTCCTTACTCTCATTAGACCACACTAGACCTTAAACCAAGTCTAAAAGGATCTAATACACCTGATTGACCACAATTAATCACAATCATACTCATAAATCAAAATTTGACCCTTCTACGGCCAATTTCCACTATTCACTAACTTAACATACTATGCCATTTCTTGACATAACTTAGCCCACTTAGCTATTTCTCAATTCATACATATGCAATCATATTCACAATACAATCTTAACCCTCAAATTACTCATTTTATCATAATTTGTCCTTTGGCTTAAGATTCACCAACACATATAAAAAATTCAACACAAACACACTTAAATCAAAGCCTCTTTTGTCTCAAATAACACATATATACATAACCGGGCTTGATTTCACAAAAACTCAGTTCAATATGTGCATGTAACCTATGGCAACTCATACACTTATATATACAATCTTTCAGTTCAATTTATTACACAACCTTAGAGTACATAGCTTCACAACTCAAGCTAGTCCAGACTTTTTTCCCTTGGCCTGATCACTTCTCGATCTTGTAAACATGTAACCACGAGGGTGAGATAAAAATCTCAGTAATAGAATAACTCACTCCTATTGATTATCACATGCAATAATATGAAAGTAAATATAGTATATCATTAAAACCTCATAAAGTAGTATTTACATCATGTATCATATTTCATTTTCAACTTTTCATCAATCCCAAAGGATTTCGTGTTATCTCAAGATATTTCATCATATCACATAAAATACTAGCATGATCTCTACCAACCAAACCTCCAAATCACCCCAACACGAAACCATAGGCTCATCTCAGACTAATGTACACTTTCACTAGTCTTGAGCTCACCTACAGTAGTAGAATCACCTGGCTAAAGATGTTCTAATGTATAATATGGACTATGGTTTCCCCCAATACACACAATGGGGCATCGTTGACTCCAACACCATATCCCAAAGATACTAAGGAGTCTCTCATCTCCAACACCGCACCTTTCAAGGCACTACGGAGAATTGTTTCCAACACCTCACCCTAATAGGATACTAAGGAAACCTTACCATATGATCATTATCATCTCCTAACTTAAGTGAACTCCCACCTTTATGATCATGCTTTCTTAAACCATTTAATGTTCCCATTTGCCATATCACATTTTCTTGCACATTATATACAAATAATACTTTTCATTTCAAAACACACATTTCAATGCTCATTTCAACTAAAAGTCTTTTCACACACAATAGTTACTCAATGATATAAAACATACTTAGTTCAAAACCATTCCATGCATTACATAGCATACTAACATACAATTACAATGAATAGTCAAATAAAGAAAATTATTCAGTTACCTCAACCCTTCTATTAGTAAAAAGGTTACTCATGAATTTCAACTGTCACTCAAGCTTTCTCCAGCTTCCTTTCTTTATTCACGAGTCCAATATGCCAATCTAAACACATTTGGACATTTTAGTCATTTGGTTCATTTTAACCAAAAACTCATTTTTACCACTTAGGGCTATATTCATTTATAAACTCTTTTACCATCCATCTCTAGTCTCAATCTTAAGAATCTTACACTTAATAACAACCTCATCTTCCTTAAAAATCCAAATTCAGAAAGTACGAAGCAGTAAATCACATCTGTCATAAATCTCTTAATGATATATTATTCTCTATAGGAAAGGAAGATGTAACATTTTTAGAAACAAAAATAATTATACTGTCAATGTCAAGCAGGTTGCATATAGGAATTCTTGTTGGAAATGTAAGAAGATATTCAGGACTGAAGTAATCAACATTTTCAGAAGCTATGGTGTAGAAAGCTTGGGATAGTTTATTAGAATTATTGACACTGTAAAAATATGCATAAGTAAACAATATGAGTTGATAATATAATGTATAAGAAAAAGAATATGAATAATTCAATGGTGTACATATTTAGAAGCTTTTGAGTCTCCTCTATAGGTGGATTGAAGAGGACCCGAGTAGTAGTTGTTCCATAGTTTGATAGTTGAAGTTTGCTACATTAAGCATTTGGTATTAAATATGGATCTTTATAAATGATTGAAAGAAGGAAGACACCAATAATACAATCAACACAAAAGCATACCTCGATAGAACCCAACTGAACATAGTTGTACAATAATGATGATAAGAGGGTTTAAATCAGCAGTTCTTGCATTGGCAGCATTGTGTATACTATCCCCAAAAAGAACAACATGCATTGACCTCTCCCTATAGATAGTAGAAAGAATATGGAAATGAATTATGTAATAATACAATTAGATATCATATGCATTTACAAAACTCACTCTTCATCAGCTATTGTGAATTATAGCCTATCCTTGTTAGCAATACTAGACTTATGGTCTTGAATTGTTCCAAAACTTTGCAAGACACCTATGACATTTGTAATAAGCCCAACCATTAGTTCTAACTTCACATTTAAATATATGACTTGGTAGAATTAATTGTAATATGTAGGTTAAGTAAAAAAATGATGTCATACCAATTAAATGATTAAAGTTTGTTATTTTCTTTACTGTATCTACCTTACTTATAACCTCTTTAATTGGGACAAACTTGAATCCATATGAAGGAACATCGGCTTCATGCTGCACGATAAAAGTATTTGGATGGAAATTTATTTTCCATGGATGAGTGCATGCCTTATTGTTATCAGCATTAGGGAGAACTTCAAAGTTCTCTATGAAATAGACCTATCTCTTGGCTGGTTCTAAGTGAAACTATTGTATTAGATTTTTAGCTTGAAGGAAAGCTTGTATCAATTGAACCCTAAGTAAAGAATAAGAATTTGTTAGTGAAAACTGATAACTAATAACATACCAAGCTGCAAACTTTAATGAACGCCTTCTCATCAATTAGTAGGTAAGAAAAGTTCTAGGTGTTGAAAGGTGGATTTTTCTACTTCATAAGCCACTTTCTTAAAACTCTAACCATAATACACCATGTCTCCCCATGGAGTCATTGATATTCTCCACAAAATCATATTCATCAAACGACATGATTGAAGCTAATGATGTAGAATCTATATTTTTTGTAAAGTAAAGATAAATTACAGGATTGATTTTGATGAAGGAGAAATTAAAATGAGTATTACAATGGGGAGCCCCTTTATAAACAGATGATATTAAGCATTAATGATTATTTTTGGGTTTAAGAGTTGTTAAGCAGTTCAATGTTCTTAAAAGAAATTACTGCTGCATTTTAATGTAAAATTAATTTGACTCGAGAATCTGAGTTGAAATTGAAATAATATAGATATAGATTCTCTAAAGCCATTAAAATGAAAGACTCTGGGTTTACAAATTAAATTTTAGTTGGTGCAGTAGTTGGAGTCTGTGCCTTTTTAGGAAATAAGAAAAATGGATAATTTATTTCCATGAATACTTTTAAATGGTAGATGGTTTTCAAACCATGTGTCTAGAATTTAAAAAGGGCTATTCCAAAAGGCTTATAAATTAATAGTTTATTTTACTACTTGGGAATGTTATAGTGATATTGAATAGCCTTTATAATTGCAACGTGACAGTAAATTCTTCTTGATTAAATGTTTGATAATATTTTTGATGGTTTAGATGAATAGGTAAAAGATGGAAAAAATTCAGTTGTGACTATTTGAAGGAACTCAAAACAATGCATGAAGTAATGAGGTTTGTCCTTTAATATAAAGTTCATTATAATACATGATTAATGAACTAAGATTTTCGGTCTTCTGCTATAATGTTCATTATATGTATAGGTTTGGTACAACTTCATTATGTAAGTTTAACGGACTGAGACATTTGCTGTTACTCATGATTCTTACAAGTTTAATTTGGTACCTCATATGGTCAGATGATTACAGGCTTTTTGACATAGACTTGATTATAATATGTGTTCAATTGTAGGACAAAGTCTGATGATTTAAAAAATAAAATTTTGATTTTGAGTCATGAAATACTACCATAATAATTAAGGGAAGAAGAGAGATAAACTGATCATAACAGTTGTACAAGCTTGTAATCAAAGAACAATTGCTATAATTAAGAATGTACTGAGCAAGATTACAGATTCAG
>NW_026556240.1:0-39312 GCF_029017545.1 Prosopis cineraria | reverse complement strand
CACTGTAATGTGGCCTCAGATTTCTCGCCACAACAACTGAGCAAGTATCCTGCAGAGAAAGGGGGGAAAAGAGTGAATAAAAAAAAGAAAAAAAAGGCTTACATTGTCTATAATAACCTTAGAAAACAATGTAACTTCTAAAATGTGTCATTCAAAGTTGACAAAAAAAAATAATGTGCATGTTTTAAATTGCAAACAATTTCATAATGATGTGCAATTATTATTTAGATTAACACCCAACCAAATTAATTGACGACAAATAGTTCCTTGAAAGTCACATTTTCATTTTCCAAAAATCAATTTTATCTCAACAATAATATCATAACACCAATAACATATAAAATTAAAAAAATACCACAGAAAAATTTTCCACTGATAAGTGAAATTGACTTTCAATGATAAAACTGTTCATTGTTTTAATATCCACATGATCCTTTTCATTAAACTAAGGGTGAAAAGTATAATATGGTAACCAAGTGATTACATACTAGATCCTAAAAGGATTGAATGACACAATTAATGAATGACAAAATTGAATAATGTCTTTCCATCATATTATACTTTGATTGGGGTGTTTAGCCTGATGGTATCTTGTATCAGAGAATCAAGATCAGCTTCATATCCTGGTCTAACATAAATCACCTGCATTTTATAAGTAGTTGTATCAGATTACCCTCGGTTAAAGACAATAATATTGGACATAATAGTAGCATATATCAGGGTATCCTAATGGGTTGGGGTTCCATCATTTTTTTGGGCTCTAAAGCAGCAGAACGTCATAAAAATGTTGCAGTTTAGTGAGACAACAAAAGAGAACATCCATTTCTCGAGAAGGGGGATCAGAACTTTATATTGCTTCAAGTTACAACATTTCTTGTAAAACCAATATCTTCTAGCCAGCATATCCTATAGCTAATTTAATATAGTTTTTTTTCTTTTTCTTCTTTTGACTTGGAAGTACAGCATATCATTACTCAGAAAAGAACATACAAACTACAACCAAACACAACAAAAAAGAAACAAACAATACCCCTTTGATCAAACTCCGACTCTTCCCAAGATAGGTAGAAGTTGCTCAAAGATATGAAAATCATGACTAAGCCCCAAGGCTAGTTTAGCTAATGAATCTATACAAGATCCTAATTTCCTAATTTTGAAACTAATTTCTAATTAGGGATAAATTAGTAATTAGTGAGTGATTAGGATTTTTGAATGATGATTTGATATTTTTGACTCTTTGGAATGTTGGATGAGTAGATACGGGTGAAAGGATTAAGTTCTAGAATGAAGCGTGTGCACATGGTGAGAATTTCCTCACTATGCCACGCGCCACTGCTAATGCTACTTGTGCCACAGCACACACCATAGAAAATAAGATAATAATTACATGGAAACTAATGGGTTTTGGAGGAAAAGAAAGGAAATTGAGCAGAGAAAAGAGAAAAGAGCTTTGCTCTGCTAGGGCATCGGATTTTGAAGCCAAGAGAGACATTTCCGACCAATAGCTTTCCAGGTAAGTTTCATACCGCCCTTAACTTTAATTCTATCCTAATTTCTCTTAGAATAAGCTACGGAGAAATTGAATCGGGAAATTTTACGGGTTTTTGTTTCTTACCCTTTGTAATGTAAAGGTTATTAGGAATTGAATTAAGATTTTGCCACTAATTTGAAATTAAACGATAAAGCTTAAAGACTGTATGCTTAATGTGACCCTAAATTAGAAAGAAAAGAGAAGGGAGATTGTGAAAGAAGTGTACTAGGATTAATATAAATAATGTAAAGAGGTGAGTGGGGGACAAAGGTACCTAAATTCACTAAGTGTAAGGAAAAGAATAGTTGAATGTGGTTTTAGATGGTAATTAGTACTTATGATCAATTTTATTAATTGATTAATAGCACTAATTATGTGTAGATTATTGTGTTATGTGTATATCTTGAGAAGGGAAGATAGTGTGGTGATCAGCATATAAGAAATCCACAGGTAATCCTTTCTTGTGATAGAAGGGTTGGGATAATCGAATACTTTCTCTATGTCATTATTTATTGTAACTATTTGTAAGTATTATATTTATTTCAAGAAACTACATTGAACTATGCATGTTTGAAAATAATCAATGGTTGGCATAAAAAGGATTTTCAAGAAATAGATTTCAAGAAAACGGACTTTGTGGAAATATATGATTATATAACCATATATATATAGATTTGAATGCGAATAAGTGATTGATATGTGAGCATGATCATAAAGGGTGAGAGTTTACTCATAAGGAAAAGTAGGAAGAAGTTTATATGACATTATTCTCCTTAGTGCTTGACTATATATGGTATTAGAGAATTTCATCTACTTAGTACCTATTGAGATGCAGTATTGGGGATTATCTCCTTAGTGCCTATGTGGGATACAATATTGGAGATCAGAGCTCCTTAGCATTTGTGAGATGCGGTGTTAGAGTAACGACACCCGATCATTATGTGTGATAGTGGTGAGTCAAGCAAAGGAAAAGACGTTAGGCTAGCCCCTAGTGCTGTTGCTATGGAAAACAAGAGTTTGTGTAATGAACTTGTTTTGTTTACATTTGTAAATGAAAGTTGCCATAGGACTCATACGTATGTTTTGTATTATGACGTGGTGATTTGTGAATCTTAACCCCTATGTGTAAAAATATGTTACATTTAGTAAATTTTGTGATATGGGCTATGATTTGATTGAAATCATGTTGTGAATGTGTTATGAACATGTGGGAATATTACGTTATTATCGTCAATAATTAGCAGTTATTAGTATCATTCATTAGGCATTTTATTATTTATTAGACTTTATTCTTGATATATATCTATAGGACTTGTTTGGACATCAAAATATGAATATAAGAAAATATTATTCTCTCCAAAATCCACATGGTATCAGAGCCATGCTAGCAAAATTTCAAAAATAATTTTTTAGGGTTTTTAGGTTATGGATCACATATTGCATCCTGTACAATACTGTTGGGTGTTCATACGAGTACTGCTAGAGGCTTTGTTGACCTTCACTGCCAGCCCCATAAGGAAGAGGAGACTTCGATCAGCCAAACCTAGAAAGATCACAACCAACAGTGGCGTGTGCGAGTCACATGTACCCCAACAGTGTTCGGCGCTAGAGATGCTTCATTGGCGAATGGGGGAGTGTGTGTGGTCCGATGCAACTTTGATGACTTCCTCCGACGTCAGCTTGAAGATTCCAGCCAGATCCCAGTATGTCCTTCGTCTGGGCAACCTTCGTTCATGGACTCGTGCTTTATCCCAGTATGTTCCGCACTACTTCCCTATTTTAATGGGTCTGTGATGTCTAATGTGTCTCGAGTATGGGAGTCGATTTATGTCTAACATTATAGGAATAATAATATTCCTATGTCTCATATTAAAAGTTGCCAAAACTACACCTGTTGCATTAGCGGCGAAAAAGGCTTCCTTCCTTCAAGCTTTAACACCATCACGTAATAGAACAGTGTGGATTGTTTAACTTTGGAGCCTCTGATCACATGACTAATTGCCATGAGTTGTTTACCACTTATGCCTCATGTGCTGGGAATATTAAAATCAAGATTGCAAATGGCTCATTAGCACCTGCAGCGGGAAAAGGGAGTATTCGGGTTTCGGATTCTATAGTGCTGGAAACTATACTTCCTGTGCCTAAACTTGATTGTAATTTATCTCTCAGTTAGCCAATTGACCAAGCAATTAAATTATTATGCTAAATTTCTCCCATCTTGTTGTGTGTTTCAAGATCTGTCATCAGGGGTGACAATCGAAAGTGCTAAGGAGTGTGAAGGATTCTACTATTTCAAAGTCTCTACCCGAGCAAGTAACTCCTCAATTGTTGGTAATTTTGCATCCTCCTCTAAAGTTAATGATTTTATGTTGTAGCATAAGAGGATGGATCATCCTAATTTCCATTATCTTCAACTATTGTTCCTAACTTTATGTCCCAACTTGAATATTAATAACATTCATTGTGAAGTGTGTGAGCCTGCCAAACACCATAGAACGTCCTTTCCCAGAGCAAAACACACACCTACCAAATCTTTCACAACCATTCATAGTGACTTGTAGGGACCATCTCGTACACCCAATCATACTAAAGTGACACGCTTCATTTCCTTTATTGATAACCATACTCGCATCTGTTGGGTTTACCATTTACAAAACAAATCTAAGGCTACATCCATGTCATAAATTTCTTCAACATGATCAAAACCCAGTTTAATACCACCATCTAAGTTTTACACACCGATAATGGCATTGAGTACTTTAACCAATCTTTGAATACCTTTCTCCAATTGCATGGTATCGTGCATTCCAGTTCTTGTGCTCATATGCCCTAGTAAAATGAGGTTGCAGAAAGGAAAAATTGCCATATTCTTGACGTTGCTAGAGCACTCATGTTGACCTGTAATGTGCCTAAGTTTTATTGAGGGGATGCCATTTAACCGCAACCTACCTTATCAATCGTATGCCTAGTCAGGTCTTATCTTTTGAAACCCCTCTCCACAAGTTGCAAAGTATTTCTCCACCACCCATATTGAAACCAATCTTCCATTTCGTGTGTTTGGTTGCGCAGCATTTGTCCATAACCACCAAAGTACCAAACTTGAATCTTGAGCCACCAAGTGCATATTCCTTGGCTATTCTCCTACCTAAAGAGGATACAAATGTTTTAACCTTGTCACAAAACACACGTTTGTTAGTCTTGATGTCACCTTTCATAAAGCTACTCTATTCTATCCCAATTATTCAATTTAAAGGGAGAACATAGGTGAATCTCAGACTTGAGAACCCAAACCAAACAATAAAATATGTATTTCTTGAGCCAGTACCTCCAATAATAGAACCATCACCCTCATCAACACCAACCTCTTCTCTTATGCCAAAATTTGAGAGAAAAACAATAAAGCAAAGGAAGATGTAGAAAGACCACAAAAGGGAGAGTTATTGGTTTACACTCAAAAAAAGAAATCCAAAGATAGTGAGCAACTTATACCTGAGGCACTAAGAAAGTTAGAACCTAAGGTAGTTCTTGGAGTTGATGTACCAAAGACAGATCCATCCAGTGAGCCAGATGATTCGGAACAAGGAAGTGAACCTATTGATCTTGATCTACCCATTGCTCTCCAAAAACAACCTCAATCTTGTACTTTACATTCGATTCAGAAGCATGTATCCTACAAGGTGCTCTCTCTAAGTTACCAGGCCTTCATCACTAATTTGGGATAAAGTTGTTATTCCTAACAACATCCAAGAGGCACTGGGAATACCAAAATGAAGAAATGCAGTTATGGAGGAAATGAGAGCTTTGGAGAAAAATGGAACATGGGAGATTGTTAAAGACCTAGAGGTAAGAAATTGATTAGTTGCAAGTGGGTCTTCACCCCAAAGTATAAGGCTGATAGCACACTTGACAAGTTAAAGGCACGATTAGTAGCAAGGGATTTTACCTAAACATATGGTATAGATTACAAAGAGACGTTTATACTAGTTGCAAAACTAAATACTATTAGAATTCTATTGTCAATAGCAACTAACCTTGAATGGTCACTCCATCAAGTAGATATCAAGAATGCCTTTCTAAATGGAGAATTGAAGGAAGAAGTCTACATGAATTCACCTTCGGGATTTGATAGAGGCAGAAGTGACAAAGTATGCCGGTTGAAGAAATCCCTATATGGCTTGAAATAGTCACCTAGAGCATGGTTTGATAGATTTTCAAAGGTTCCAAAGTTAGAAGGCTATAAACAAGAATTATTAGATCATACAATGTTTGTTAAGACTGAGAGAGCCAAGAAGTGCATCCTCATTGTATATGCAGATGATATAATTCTTACAGGACATCATGTTGAGGAAATAGCAAGGATAAAGAGTGTCCTAGGTAATGAATTTAAAGTCAAGGATCTTAAGAACTTAAAATATTTTCTCAAGATGGAAGTTGCGAGGTCAAAACAAGGCATATATATGTCTTAGAGGAAGTAGGTACTTGATCTTCTGAAGAAAACTGGCATGTTAGGTTGTAAACCAAAGGAAACTCCTATTGTGGTCTCGAGAAAGAAGAAGTTTGAGAAAAATAGTAAGGAGGAGTTAGAAGGAGAAGACAACTTTGATGATGAGGTTGAAGAAGAAGAAGGCAAGGAAAAAAGAGAAAACTATTGATAAAGACAAATATCAAAGACTGGTTGGGAAGCTGATTATCTATCCCATACAAGGCCAAATATTGCTTTTGCTGTCAGTGTAGCAAGTCAATACATGTGCGATCCAAGGAAAGAAACACCTGGAAGCTATATACAGGATTCTTAGATACCTTAAAGGTACACCTGGTAAGGGATTTCTATTTAAGAAGCATTCAAAGGACAATTGAGATCTATACAGATACATATTGGGGGGGACCTATAGAGACAAGAGATCCACCTCTGGCTATTGCTCGTTTGTGTGGGGAAACTTAGTAACTTGGAAAAGTCAAAAGTAGAGAGTTGTATCTAGCAGCAGTGCTGAATCAGAATTAAGAGCATTAGCTCAAGGAATTACAGAAGAACTCTAGATAAGAAGGGTCATGGAAGAAATACAAGTCAGAGTAGATCCACCAATGAAGTTGTATTGTGATAATAAGGCTGCCATAAGCATGGCGTTAAATCCTGTATAGCATGAGAGATCTAAACATGTTGAAGTGGATAGACATTTATCAGAGAGAAAATAGAGGAAGGTAGTCTATGCTTGACATACCTACCTACAAAGTTATAGGCTGCGGATGTGCTAACCAAGGGGCTACCTAAGCCTGCCTTTGAGAGTTGTATAACCAAGTTGGACATAATTAGCATCTATTATCTAACTTGAGGAGTGTGGGAATATTACATTATTAGTATCATTTATTAGGCTTTATTATTATTTATTAGACTTTATCTCTCTTAATGTATATATATGGGACCTATTTGTACATCAAAATATGAATATAAGAAATATTATTCTCTCCAAAAATCCACAGAACATGTAAGTAGTGAGCATGTAGTGAAATTGTAGTGATATGTGAATCCTAGCTCAATTGTGGTAAAAGATGACTTGGGATTAGGATTGTGTTGTATAAAAGTGTGCATGTGTAAGTATACTTGTAGTGATGATATTATGGTGAAATTGTGAATTGAATGGCCTAGAGAGTGCTTTTGTATAAAGTTGTATAAACAACCCTTAATTATGTAAATAGGTGATTAAATGGCCAAATCTGTGTGTGTGTGTGTGTGTCATGAAAACTATTCAATCAGGTGTAAATAATTCTTTTAGACTTGGTTCTAAACTCAAAATGGATTAGACAAGGTATACGATTTGAATGCTTTGATGCATGAAAATTTTGAGAAAAGTAGCTTTTCGCACCCGAGTATCCAAATTTAGACCAAACCATTGGATCGTGTCCAAACTTATCTTATTGGTTAGCTTATGAAGTAAGCTACGTGTGGGGGCTTAAATCACTCTGATCAAACATCACAAGTGGAAACGATGTATGCAAGAAATTCACTTTCGTTAACTGTCATAATGACAGTAAAATATGTTATGTGCACTACGGCGCATGGTACAACAAGCCGCGACACATGGCACAAGCAAGGAGCCCGTGGCTCTGTGCCACACCACCCCTATTCTGTATGTATTTCTTGACTTGAATCTTTTGTTGTGAGTGATGAATGCATGGTTAATGTCTTTCGCTATGTACTATCTGATATGTAACTGATTTCAAATGATTTTCACAAGGAAGTCTTGGGTTCCCAAGCATTTTCTAAATAAATTTATTTGATTTCAGTTTGGTAAATTGATATGGTGATTGAGTTAACCCCTCCTTATATCGATTTAGTGAAGAGATAACAGTTTGAAATGGGGAGAGGTTACAATCTGCATTATAATTACAATCTCTGGAAATGAAACAAAAGAATACATGCCAATCTCTAGTAACTCGTTCCCTGACTTTCTCAATAGCATTAAAGGATGGTCACCCATGGCTTCTCTAGCTAAGAAGCAGATTGCCTGAGCACAATCTGATAAAACCTGCAATTTTTTGATCCCCCTTTACCAGCAAAAAGACAAACCAGCTATAATGTGTTTTATCTCTGTAAAGGTAGGAGGGCAAAAAGACAAACCAGCTATAATGCGTTTTATCTCTGTAAAGGTAGGAGGGCAAAGTTCCACTATCTTGCAAAAGCCCAACACTATTCCACCACATGAGCTTCATTCATTAAACTTGACTGCTCCTGCTCCATCAATCTCTAGGTTAAAGTAGCTCAACAACATTCATTTTTTGTCTCAACAGGTGCGTCCCCACAGTAGATCTGATTGAGTTCTCAAAATTACCCATCATTCTTGCCCTGGAGAACTATCTAGCATAATCCTTACAGTATGGTTAACCTCATTACAAAAGGCCTTTTTACATCTCAAGACCCAGATATCCCAACAAACATAAAAGAATAAAATGTTCCACGATACAGACTAGGTGAAGATTCTTCTTGCTTCTAATATGAAACTCCACCTTAGCTCTCCCTCAAAAAAACCCCAATTTGGAGGGATCCAAAATAAGGGGAGGGGAGGGGAGGGGAGCCAAAATTTTGGCTCCCCTCCCCTCCAAAAATTTTAAACCAAATGAAAGAAATGGTATCCCTCCCCTCCCCTCCCCTCCCCTCCCCTCCATTTACCTCCAACCAAACAGAGCTTTAGCCACTGTTATACTCCCCAAGTTTGAATATTGTGGCCACAAATCTGACATCACTAACTTTTTCCGCTTTTCCTTTACATGCGGACAGCCTCCAATCATGTGCATGATTGTTTCCTCCTCTGCACATCTTAGCAGGCATCTGCCAGTCTGTGCAAGTACTCTTCTATTTCTAAGAAATGCAATATGAATTCTCATGTTCCAAAAGCCACAAAAACGTTTTCATCTTCTTTGGTAGAGCTTTTCTTCAAATCTTTCTCCATGTTTCACTTCTGCGACGCAGTGTACCTTCAAATTGAAATAAATAGGCAGACTTAACAAAGAAACAAAACCATCCCAGGATGATTTCCAAAAATATTTATCTGCACCACTCCTCTCAAATTGAATGCGAGTGCAAGTAATCTCATTGGTAATGCAGACCAAAAGACAAGAGTTTAATTTGTCCATACCCAAATCAGCGTGGGGAGCCAAAAATCATCCACTTTTCATAGATGTCATAAATATTATTTTGGCTATCTACTATATCAGCCAAAGGTTTTTGAAGTTCATCTATGTATCCAACCAAAACAGAGTCTTCAACCGCCCCAAGACTAGCCTTCTCCCAAGACCTTGTAAAAATTAGTGGCCACACTGTGCATATGCTTCTCTAAGTCTATGATGCATTCTTTTTCTTATGTACCTGAGATAACTCATCCTCCCAGCAACTGTGCTCTGCCTTCACCACCCTTATCCATAGAGCTTATTTTTTTGTTCATAAGCACATTCCAGCAGAGTTTGAGGATGAAGGTCTTGTACTGTTTTACAAGATCTTTCATACCTAAACCACCTTGCTTTTTGTCTCTAACAATTTGTGTCATGTAACAAGGTGGAGTTTCTTCCCTTCATCATATCTTCTTTTATTTTCAAATTGTTAGATTTATGTACAAAGTTCTGGGCTGTGTGAGTTTCTTCCCATCAACCTTGCTCCACTCTATTCTCTAATGTTCCCATGCAAATATCATAAACACTAAAAGGGCTACCATTGATCCAACAAAACAATAAGGCTTGAAGCATAGACTTGTGGTTGTGGCATGTTTACTGGTTTGAAAATTTCTTGGTAATATTGAGCATTACAAGGTTTCGCTGGAGGTAGAGTATACTCTTTAGTGTCTGTCTAACTCATTAAGAATGGACTCAGCTGCAAATCAGAAACGTTCCTCATTTAAAACAATGTTGTTTAGTAATATATAAGGAAGTTGAATGGCGAACTGGCTAGAGACAAATGTTAGTAATGATGTTTTTGGTCTTCTGTGTGATTTAAAACAGTGAAAGGAAAGGGGGAGAGAGAAGGAATATTCTAAATACTCAATATTATTCCAGTGGCACAAAGTCTAACAATTGATGAAACCCTCAGGTTATTTAAAGAGCCCTCGGTATAATTATTTAAAATAATATAATTCCAGTTCTAAATGATAAGATAAAAGATAAATCCTAAGAAATCCTATGAGATAAGATAAAACTTAATTAAACTAGAAGTTATTCTAGATATCCCAACAAAATAACTTTATTTAAAAATCCTAGTTATCTTAAAATTAATATAAAATAACCCCAATCCTGTTTCTTGTTAATTGCAATTTTCTTTCAATTGGCCTTTTTTGGGTTCATCCATCACCAAGCCATAAATTTATGCCTTTATATACACCAAACATTCCAACATATTTTCTTGATACCATTTAAATACCAAAAAAATTGACAAAATAAATAGATTGGGTTGGAGACTTAAAGAAGGGTCACCGCCAATATCAGGAAGTTGTATATTGTGATTATCTCTGCTTGCCAAGAGAATCCATACTTTAAATTTTGCATCAATCTGTAAAATTTAATAGAAATGGAGACCATCATAATCCAAGTTGATTGAGTAAATAACATGTCATAAAATTGATCCATCTATTTCTCATGTTCTAGAACTCAATTTCAATGTTCCAAATGTCAACAACAACAACAACAACAACAACAAGCCTTTATCCCACTAGGTGGGGTCGGCTACATGGATTGCAAGACGCCATTGTGCTCTATCATTTATTAAGCTTTTAGAAATATTATTAATTAAGAGATCACGTTCAACAACTTCCAAGAGTGTTCTCTTAGGCCTTCCTCTACCTCTCTTAATCGGACTCAAAGTTATATGTTCCACTCTTCTCACTGGTGCCTCCCTTGGCCTTCTTTGTACATGCCCAAACCATCTCAACCGATTTTCTACCATTTTTTCCTCAATAGGTGCCACCCTCACTTTTTCACGTATGTGCTCATTTCGAATTTTATCTTTACGTGTATGTCCGCACATCCATCGTAACATTCTCATCTCTGCTACTCCAACTTTATGCTCTTGCTGTCCCGTTAGAGCCCAGCATTCACTACTATATAACATTGCCGGTCTGATAGCAGTACGATAAAACTTTCCTTTAAGTTTATTAGGCACCTTACGGTCACAAATAACTCCTTTAGCTTTTCTCCAATTAAACCACCCAGCTTGAATTCTATGTGAAATATCTCCACTGATTTCGCCATCATTTTGGATAATGGCTCCCAAATATCTAAACTTTTCCACTTGAGGTATAATTTGATCTCCCAATTTCACTTCCAAATTATTTTCGAATAGTCCTTTATCAAATTTACAATATAAATATTCCGTCTTACTTCTACTCAGACGAAAACCTTTCGACTCCAATGTCCTCCTCCATAACTCAAGTTTGCAATTAACCTCTTCTCTTGTCTCTGCTATAAGAACTATATCATCCGCGAAGAGCATACATTTCGGGATTTCCTCTTGAATATGTTCCGTCAAAACATTTAAAATCAAGTTGAACAAATAAGGACTCAGAGATGATCCCTGATGTAGCCCAATCTTTATAGGAAAATCCTTTGTTTGACCACTAGGCGTTCTTATACTAGTTTTTACCCCCTCATACATATCTTGTATGGCTTTAATATAAGCAATCCGTACTCCCTTTTTTTCCAACGCTTTCCAAAGCACTTCTCTTGGTATACGGTCATAAGCTTTTTCCAAATCAATAAAAACCATGTGTAGATCTTTATTTTTACAACGATACTTTTCCATTAATCCCCTTAGTAGATAAATCGCCTCTGTAGTTGATCTACCTGGCATAAAACCAAATTGATTCTCAGAAATACTTGTCTCCAATCTCAACCTGTGCTCAATTACTTTCTCCCACAATTTCATTGTGTGGCTCATGAGTTTAATCCCTCTAATGTTCCAAATGTCAAAATGATCAAAATCAAATATAGGTCAGCTTTCCAGCCATTGCTTGTTAAGCAAGATTCAAGCTTAAGAGAATCATTTTATTGTCTTAAAATGCTCTCTAGATGGACATAGGATGTTATAAATTGAATTTGGGGTGAGCACATCAAGCTGGGGACTTCTTATAAATAGCAAAAGCTCTACAGCCACCGCTCAAGGAAACCTAAGAACATGGTAGTGAAGGCAAATATTTTAAACTGCAACTTCATATTTTTTTCGTCATGGACCATAATACGCTACCCAATGGAATCAACTAAATCATCCTATTGATTTTTGCCAAGGTAAATAATGGAAACACAAAAAATTAATGCCCTAAGTTCCTTTTGAATTGAGCAACTAGCCAACTTAAGATCAAGGCTATTCTATCATATGTATTATTTAAACATGTCCAACAATACATTATAAAACCATATGATTTGTTCTCCAAACTTAACTTTCATAAATATTGCTTTAAACTTAAAAAAAAAAAAAAAAGCAGCAATTTATCATGAGAGGAAATAAGGTACCTGTCGGCAATAAGGTGAAGAGCAATTACTGCATTTTCGAGTGAATGATGTCACAATGTTTCCATCTACTGTCAAGCCAAAGCTAGCATGCTAGTTCATTGTAATATGCAGGCAATAAATATTAAATACGATATTATGGTCAATTGAAATAAACAATCTCTACACTGATACTATTCAAAGCTTGTTAGTAAATTATTATAATAAAAAATTAAGAGAAAATATGTTACATGATGCCTAGAGACATATATGTTAAAAAATCAAAAGAGGAAGAACCTTTTGGATGCTAAGGCTGACCAACACTTGGGCATTTTTCTTTTTGTCTTCTTCAACCTCAACCAAATCCTGTAATTGTAGGTCCTGCAAAGACAATTTGTAATCACTTGTCCATTCACCATGCCATTTTCCATCACTCGTTGATACTGTGATTAGACGACGTGGTGCTCTACTTGGCTTTCCTATCTGTCATGCAGCAAAAAATAAGTGGTAAATACAAAGGGTTTAGCTTAGAAGCTAAATAGATTATTTTATCAATGGAAAAATAAGTCACTACTTAACTTGCTTCAAGCAGCTTTACTATGTCATTGTGATGATGAAAGCTGCCACTAAATTTACTTGAAGATAGTTTGTCATCACTAAAATATTTTACATTGAACTTATTGGTAATAAAAGCTTTAGTTTGCCACTAAAACATTTTACATACATCAGGCTTATTAATTGACCAAGAAAATGTGGATGGAGTCATTTAGCCTGTCATCATATTATAATCAGGGCAAGTTTTATGCATATACAGAATGTTGATGTTGGAATAGATCACGCAAGTTCTTTGATTGATGCTCAAAGAATAGGGACTCCCCACACTGGAATATCTAAAGTAAAGACAGTATCATAGTTTGGCTTTTCATAACATATATGAAAAGGTACCAGTTTACAGTGTTCATAAAAAGAAAACAAAACTGGTGCTTCCTTGGTTAAGAGTAGAGGCTAGCAAACTAAAACACAAATTAAGATACATTGTCGAAGAAAGAAAACGCTAGACAAGTAACGAAGTGTTGTTCACTGGTTTAATAATGGTTCTCCTTTGATGATACAACTTGATTTTCATCAGGTTCACTTTACAATCAATGCTCCTTAATTTCAGGATTATGGGAATTGGAAAAGGTTATTATCAGCTTCTTCCATTTTGTCATGCTTCACACAACTGTTAAAAATATATTTGTTATTGGCCATTTTAACTTTAACTCTTCCAGTAATGCCTAATTCACCCTTCAACCCGCCGAAACCCGCTCAACAGACAATCAAACTAAACAATTCGAATGAATGAATATGCTCATTACAAGATACAAATCCTAATTTCTAACACGAAGACTATAAAAACGAGTAAATCTTTGATGATTTTAAAGACATATCAAATAGAAGGGAAGAATCAGGTTAGTTAAAGAACCTCTGTTCGGACACAGGAACGAGCAGGGCAAAGATTTAGGATATTCCTTTGTTTTCGTACATATCACATGTAATTGTGCACTCCCTTCGTTTAAAGCATAAAATATTTTTAATTAAATTTTACTATTCAATAAAATATTTACTTATTTTTAAATTAATTATATTTTTTTATATTTATTTTTATTAAATACTTTACAATAAATATAAAGATATTTATTAATAGAAGTACTTTTAATAAAAAGATAATAATTATATTTTAAAAATTTAAAATAATTTACATTTTTAATATATAATTTTTTAAAAAATACTTTATATTATTTTAACATACGGAGTATAATTGAAAGAATGCAAAATGAAAAGAAAAATATAACCACGCTCCGGTTGACGACTTTTACAGATACATGATTAAAATATGTATTTTTAATGGATGGAAAAATTAAAAATTAATTAATTTTTATAATGAATTAAAATGTTTTAAATTTTTTTATTGATTCTAATGAAATATACCAAGGTTATAAATAGTAAATTGTGAAAAATGATAATTACAAAAATAACGAGACAATCAACTATTAATTAATTAATTGTCAACTATCAACCATATTTTACAAAAGTTGTAAGAATCTTACAAAATTTCCTTAACTTCAATTGGTTGTTACACCTTAGTTTATTTTTTTACTCTTAATCCATTTTGCAGTTCCTCAATCTTATATGCAGCGAGGGGCCTTAGCCTAGTAGGGGCAATATTTATAAATTTTTATAAAAAATATTAATAATTAGTATATAAAAATATATTTATATGTTATATTAAATTCATTATAGAAATTATATTTTCCATGAAAAATTATGAAATTTATAATCTTATACTATGAGGGAGAAAAATAAAATATGACATGTACTAATTAACGCCTTTAAAATTTAGTTATCAATTAGGCTTTTTATAAGAAATTTTTTTAAAAAAAATTTAACCCTTTTTGATGAGATTTTACACATTTCTAAATCATTAGTTACTTGATTTTCTTAAGTATATTTAATTAAGTGGATAGAAAAAATTCACAAAACTAAACTAGTTTGACAAACTTTTTGTTCGGCCTAGTTTAATAAACTTTGAGCGAGGAAGGGTAATTTTAGAAAATGATTCAAAATATGGACATATTTAATGAGAATTAATAACTAATTGATGGTATATGATCATGTATTTCTAAATTCTAATACAAATCCTATTTTATTGATAGCTAAATTTTGCCCCACTCAATCAAATTTTAAAATTTAAAATTAAAAAAGCACAGTAAATTAATCAATAATAACTGCATGTACGTGGGTTAATACGTGCCACACTCGGACAGCACAGGACATCTTCCACAATAAATAAAGAAGTACTCCAGTTTTTTTTTTTTTTTTGGATAACGTTGGAACTTGGAAGTATTCCATTCTAATGAAGTTATAAGTTATAACTAACATCACCGTATATATTCGATGCTTGGTTAAAACATATAGTTACACTGAAAAAGAATAATTGGCATCTACTTGGTACCGATCAAGCCATTATCATCATTGATAATTAATTTCTTTAACCATAGAATTAAGATTCGACGATCTGAACTCACCGCAGAGAAGCCATGCTCACGATCAGAGAATTTCAAACCGAGAACGAAGATGTAAATTCAAGAATTAAAGGACTAAACAAGTAAGCTATATATGAGAAATCAATCGATAATGAAGAAGTTATATAATAGGCACGTACCAATGGTGAGTGGAGCTGCTTATTGCTTTTGTTAGAAGAACTAGTGGCAGCGATAACATAATTGCAAGTAGTCTGAATGATGCTGAGAGTTTTGGTTCTGGGTTTAATCGCTGATACTAAGTAATTAGAAGGTGATGAATTCAAAACTGTGAATGCCAGATTTCCAGATTTCGCCATAGCTATAGCTAGCTCTTCATCACCTCTCCACAGAGTCTTTGCACGATAGGCGCTTCGTGATTTGTATTTTATTTAGAGCAAGAGTTTTAACCTTATCTTCGACGTGTGATGCTGCTTCTGCCTCGGAGTTTGTAAAACTGGGTAGCTCCGCACTTGGGCCTTAGATATCTGACCATTAGCTTAATTATTATTGTCCAACAAAGAACTTCACTTTGCTTTCTATTTTACCCCCACTAGCACTATTTACAAGACATCTCTTAAAAATAATTTTTAATAAAAAATATAAAATATTTTATAGTAATTAAATTACTTTTTTTCAGTTTTACCTCTTCTTAATTAGTATAAAGATAGTAGATATAGTTGTATTATTATTTAAAATTAAGGATAAAAATAAAAGTACATCTCACTTTTTTTATGATATCAAAAAAAAATATTTTCTGAATATGTGTAAAATAATTGAAAGTGAGATATGTACTTAATTAACCATTCTTGAAAACCAAAATGACACCTGTTAAATTTTAGATGAGTCTTTGATGGGCTGAACAATTTAATGAAGCTATTTAGCTAAATTAATTTACAATTACTTAATTACTATTTAATTTAATATTTGGTTAAATTGGTTGAAGTCTTGAAGATATCAATAACATATTACAATGCTTTTATCATAAATTTAAATATATAGTGTGATATGATTTTGTGTTGATATTTTATTTACTAATGGAACAAAAAACCAGACCAGCTAATTAGATCGCTAATTAGATCAATAACCATATGAACTAATCACTAGGCCAGTCTAGTTGATATGTTAAATCAAGGAAGCTATAAACTAGTCAATTCGAGACCAACCCAGGCTTCAACCCAACCAAGTTAATAGGCTGAATCGAGTTACTTTTATTTATTTTTCTCCTTTTTTCTCTCTTTCCTCTTCTAAATATTGAACCATAAATTGAATCTAAATTTCTCAATTAATATTTTTAATGGTATTATATTTTATTATTGTTAGAAACTTATAATTAATGTTTTTTTAGTAAAGAACTTATAATTAATATTTGTCTAAGACATGAATAAGATTTTATGGATGAAATTTTCATTTACTTGAGAATTAAGGATTTCTTTATTTGAATATTACTATTTTTCATAATTAAATATGAATATTTTTGTATATTTA
The DNA here is from genome assembly GCF_029017545.1 of Prosopis cineraria. Taxonomy (NCBI): domain Eukaryota; kingdom Viridiplantae; phylum Streptophyta; class Magnoliopsida; order Fabales; family Fabaceae; genus Prosopis; species Prosopis cineraria. Next base: position 22,269 of record NW_026556240.1, on the reverse strand, counting down.
AGTTGTATATTATGATAAGATGGTGCACGCTCAAACTAATTTCAAAAATAGAATTTCTAGTGCTTAAAGTAATATAACTAATCAAAAGGATTGTCAGAAATATTTTATCATTTCAATAATCACTATAAATACAATAATTAACCCTACACAATAACAAAAGGGGTGTAACATTCTATTTTTATTTGAGAATTTAATTTAAGAAAAATATATGATTAAGTTTTTATTTTGGAATTAAATTTTATAAAAATTATAAGGTTTAATTAATAATTAGATTATGTTTTGAGGAAAAACTAAGGTTAACAAGTTTGGGTACCCTTCTTATGTGAAGAAAGGCCCAATATTGAAATATATTGTGAGTTTCACTAAATAGAGAAGATAGGGGTTAGATTAGGTCATGAGAGAAATAGTATACCCGAGATTAAGCTATAGCCATTCAAGAGAGAAGTAGAGAGAAAACTGTTTTTGCATCTACAAAAACGGCCTTGATAAATCAACCTTTATGAATTTGTTTAAAGTTGGATTAGGGTTAAATTTGGTTATCAAGTTCATAACATCCAATTCGTCCTTTTCAACGGTTGACTCGTTGACTAGTTTCCTTCTTAGAGAGTTATAAACTTTGTCATTTGTAATAGTTGTTTTTGCATCTTCACAAAGCAGTCTTATTAAATCGATGTTTTGAATTGGTTCACTATTTGATTGTGCTTAAATTTGGTCATCATGTTCAAGACATCCAATTCTTTTTTATTAACAACTAGATCATTTATTAGTTGTTTGAATAGAGAGTTATTAACTTTACCATTCATAACAACCATTTCACATTGTCACAAAATAGCCTTGGTAAATGTTCATTTGTGAATTTTTTCACTGTTGGATCTGTCTAAAATTAGGTCATCTAGACCATGACATCCAACTTGGTATTTTTAATGGTTGGATCTTTGATTCGTTTCCTCATGTAAAATTTATTAACTTCATCCTTGATATGAGATTTAACCTAAAGCACTAAATCTAATAAAAAATCCTTACAGTTAAATAATAGATTAAGGAGACTTAGAGTGAGTTTAATAGGCTTTTACGAGTCTAAAAAATTTAATAAAGTTAATGAAAACTCTAAACTAGTTAACCAAATGAGTTTAGAATGTTATGTTAAGCCACAGGTAGCATTGGGTATATACTTGTGCCCAATAATGATGAATTCTATGATGTTAATTATAGATTAATATTTTATGGCCATTGTGCAATGAAAGCATTCTTTGAGTGCCTTTTTGATTGACTCAATGGCTGGAGGTAACCGGGAACCTAAACTCCCTCATATATTAATTCTAGCATTTATTTTATATTTTTTTTATAAATGATGTTCTTGAGGAAAAATGTGTAAGCATGAACTTTATATATGTATGTATGAATGTATGTATATGAGAATGTACAAAAGATGTATGTATATGTGATATATGTATTGCAAACTTGAGCTATGGATTAGAATATTAAATGTGATATATTATAAATTATTGTGGAATGATGAATTATTGTGTAATTATGAAGTGTTGTGGGATCATGAATTGTTGTTATTATAGAATTATAAATTATTGAGAAATATGTGATTTGTATATGCGGTAAAAATATTGAGAATATGAGACTAGCATGATCATAAATGTGTTATACATGTGTGAATAAATAGGTGGGAGTTCGCCCTATGATCTGAAAGAATATATTTAAGTCCACCTGGCATGGACAATATCTGGATAGTGCTTTGAGTTGTTTGGCTATGGCACCGACTCCGACAGGGATTAGGTGTGGTTCTAACTTAGTTGATGATACTCACTCTAGGAGTGGATATGTATACTGGCAATTATATGACACTTTATGGGCAAGGGAGTCTATGGTCCAAGTTTGGTAAGCAGTGACCTTTGGCTGAGTTACCCCTCAAATATTAGAGAGCTTAGGGGCAAGTTAGGATATCTAGATTCAATACTATCACCTGGTAGCCCATGGACTCAGTCAGAAGGAATAAGAAGGTTATAAGGAGGTAGATGATCATGCATGCATATTTATATTAATATGTGGTATTATATGGGATTTTGTGGTTTGGGGTGTGAGACTATTATCCTTATACAACCTTAAATGCTATTTGAATATATATTAGAAGTTAGGAATTCCTTAGTCATTGAAAGTTTTATCTCACTCCCTGTTGTTAATGTTTTTACAAGTGACACTTTGTAAGTGCAAGGGAAAAAGGAATTAGAGACACGCAATGGGTAATTGTCTGTAATGCCTTAGTGTTCATGTATAGAGGATTTATATTGTGTATATTTATATGTTGCCAACTAAAACTGTTAGTGCATAGTATTTCAGTATGTGTTTATGTTGGATTAAATTGACTAACTCTTTGAGTACAAGCCCATAAGGGCTATAGTTAGTTATTTGGATAAAAGATGAATTTATGATTATGTTTATTGAATGAAAAGTATGATGGGATCATATTAAGATGTGGGATAAGTGGTGAGTGTTAGTGGGTTAATTAGTAAATAGTGGCTTACAACTTGGTATCAAAACCCTGAGTTATTTGGCTTGGATAATATGATATGTAAATTGTATATCACATATATAGAATGTTGGCAATATATATATATATATACACATATATTCTCTACACATGTTCTTTTTCCTTTGCTTAGATTTTTATCTAAGTTTGTCACTAATTTCTTGTGTATCTGGTCCCATAGATAAGGAGAGGAGAAATGATATGAAATAAAGAAAGAATAATATGTTTCATTGAGCTTATGCTTCAAAAATCTTGTAAGTCTGGACAAATTAGGGAGATAAAGTTAAGTTCTAATTGAAATATATGAAATTGGTGGAGGAAACAATTAGTTAAAGGGAGAATTTCAATAAAGGACACCTTTGACCAAACTTATTTACATTCAAAGCCCTTAAATTTTTGAAATTTTATTTCAATCTAGAGGTATTGATTTGATATTAAATTTATGAGAGAAATAATAAAATTTCCCTTTCTTTAAATTAATATATGAAGTTCCTCACTTTACTTGTTAATTTCTCTATTTCACTTGTTCATTTAATCATGGAATATTATTAATTGCCCTACTAAACTTGTTTTTATTTTAGGTGTTTAAATTATTGTAAGACAACATATTAATTCTTATACTGTATGTTATTCATTTACTTATGTCAATTACCCTACTTCACTTGTTCATTGCTAGACTTTCATTTGATTTCATTTTAAGGAAATAAACAAGTGAAGTAGGGCAATTAATAACATTTAATAAGTAAATAAACAAGTGAAGTAGGGCAATCCTGATATTAATTTAAATGAAATTTCTCATTTCCTTAGAAATTTAATATCAAATTAGTACCCCTAGTCTATAGTGAAATTTAAAAAAAATTAAGGTTTTTGAATGTAATTAAGTATGGTCAAGGGATTTTTATTGAAATTCTCCCTTAGTTAAAAAGAAAAATTGTGATGTTTTGTTAAAATTTGTCCCTATATGGGTACTAGAATTACCCATATAATTAGTACCCTTTTTTTTTTGTACTTGAAAGAGATTAGGTTCAAATATTTCTTTTATTAAGAAAGAGGATTAGATTTGTAAAGTAACATAAATGACTTTAATATTATAAATTAATTTTTATCTTAATCTAAGTAAAATTACATTGAGGGTATATGGAAACTATGTTAGATATGGCTAGCACCCAAGAAAGGGTTGGATTGGGTGACAATTAATTTTTTTGGATTTGAAGAAAAGTAGAAGTAAATAAGAAGAGACTTAAGGAAGAAAAGCTTTTTCACCAATGATTTATCCTGGATCAGCCTAACAACTACATCTAGTCCTCAAAATCACCCTTGAGATTTTTAACTATAATCACAAGTTTAATTGAGTGCTTGTAACCTAAGTACAACTCTCAAGACTTGACTAGTCTTGTTTCAATAACAAATCTTGTTACAACAACAAGTTGTTACAACTCACTTGAAAAATCTCTTTTCAAAATTTTAATTTTGTTGTAAAGAAGAAATCTCTCAAAGAATAACTCTGTAAAGAATAGATTGCATATAATGAAAGCTTAAGAACCAATAAAAGCTTTTTCATAAAATTTTCAAGAGTTGTTATATGAATGAATACAAGACCTTTAATGCATAAATTGAATGTTTTCAAAAATGTTTAGACTTAGAATAGCTCACTCAATGATAAAGATTCGTGCTCAAACTTGAATTGAGTCATATATATAGTTTAGCAAAGTTTAGATTGTTGGAACAATGAATGTAGTCATTAGTTTTCTAGTATGGAACTAAAAGATTCACTTATGAATTAGAGCACAGCCAAGTTCCAATCAAGCATATATGACAATTCAAGTGTGGACAAAGGATGGCTCACGTGTGATTTGTAGAGTTTAAGAATCATACCATTATATGTGACAAATTAGGTGTGGATCCCTTAGTCTCTTACGTGTGAAATGGCTGGCAAAATGCCAAGGCCATTCGGGATGACAAATCACACGAGGAACTAACTTCCACTCATACATGAAATAGCTGGCAGAAAACCTAAGCCATAATAGATCACACGTGGATCTGAAGTGCATTCATGCATGGATAACATGATAGAAACTCTTAGTTCATTTAGGTGACAAATCATGCTTAAGCACGTTATAATGTTCAATAGACCTGCTATGAGAAAGTTGCATGGTATAATTCATAAGCTTATCTCATATGTAATCATATCACTAAGCTCTTTGACTTGAAATCATCATGGATTCCTACATGATGACTACTAAACTTTGACCTAGTCAAAAGTCACCTTTGATTAGTGATCATAAAGGCTAAAATTGAGTTTAGTGATATTTATGTAAAAGAATATGAGTGGTCAAGACAAAATTTTCCCTTACATTAATTGAGAGATATTACTAGGCCCCTTAATGAGTAAGACTAAGAAAATGTATGGCCATACTACAATGGAAAGGGTTTTTTCCATTGTTATAGTTAGCCTACTTAGAGATCGAGAATATAATAGTCAGGTAAAGGAGAATGATGTAACATCCTAAATTTCAATCCCAAAAACTAGTTGCTAATTAGGGGTAAATTAGTAATTAGTAGATTGATTTTGGTTTGGATATTAAGTTGATAATTTGTGTTGATTGGGTGTTATAATGATAGGATTGAAAGGTAGGAAGACAATTCAGGGTAGAACGCATGAGCACAAGTGGGAATTTTCTCACTGTGCCACATGCTGTGGCACATCATCCAAGAATCACTTAAACGTGACATGAATAGCTCATGAAAACACAAGGGAGAAAGCTCAGACGCATCTGGAGGGTAAAGGAACTCATCTCTACTAGGGCAAGTAATATTTAGAGCTCAAGAGTCTACTTCGATTAATAACTTGTTGGGTAAGTATCGCACAATCTCAAGCTTCAATTCTACCCCTTTTTCATTGAATTTCATTAGTTGAGAAGTTGAATCTTGAAATTTTGAGGTGTTGTAATCTAAAAAAAAAGGTTAAAACAGGATATCGAATATAGAACTAAGGTTTTGTGATTGGTATAAAGTTGAATAGTTGAGCTTTAAGCGTTTAGGCTCAAAATAGCCTAAATGTTAGGTTAAATGGTGAAATTTTGGTTGAATAATGTGTTGGGAGGTTATTATGATTGTTTAAGTAGCCTATAGAGCTAATGGCCATAAATACTAGATTAGTGAATTGAAAATGGTTCAAAAGAATTATTTTATACATTAAAGGATTCGGTTTGGCCAAATTAATGCCTATAAACTGTGTTGAGAATTGATTGAGGGGCACTGTGTTATGTAGATTGAGCACCTATGAAGTTGCTCGTGAGAATCTGTGCCCCTGAGAGCTTAGTATGGTTGGTAACCTTTAGTAGTAAGGGCTAAAGGTAATTTGAGTAACCCTTTTACTTGTTTGTTTGTGAAATTATTTGCAAGTACTTTGATATAACTACATGCATTGTATTATGAACTGATAGAGTCACAGCATTGTAAAAGTATATGCATGTGAGTGTGTGAGTATTGATTGAAATGAATTTCAAGTGACATGCACATTGACATGCATTGCATCCGTGAGATATACCCTGGATTATAGTAGGGGGACGTGACTCTATCATGAGGAGGTCCAGGAAGTCCTAATGATCTAAAGCGTAGAGCTTGACTCTACTAGGACAGACCTAGGAGAAGAATCTTTATGATCTAAAGCATAGATCTTGACTCCGCCATAACAAACCTAGGAGACCACCATATGAAAAGAAAATGACCCGGTCTAAGTAGTTGTATAGTGGGCCATGTTCCTTGTGCTTGGAAGTCTTGGTCTGGGTGTAGAGTTTACTCTACTAGGGAGAACCAGGAATGCATTGCATGAGCATAATGAGGTTGATGAGAATGAATTCCTATATATACATATGTTATTGTTTAATGATACTCATGTTACTTTATTACTTGTTTATAATTTTGCTTACTAACCAGTAATTCGGGTTACCTCAAGTTACTAGGACGTATGTCTCATTTCATTACTTTTAAACATAGGTAAAGAGAGCATGAGAAGGCCGGGAAAGGAAACGAGGAAGAAGTAGCCTCAATTGATAATGGTATGACTACTATTGAACAAAATGAATGTATAATGTGTTGATAAAGTTTTAGTTGCCAACTAGGATGCATAAGTGACTATATGTTAAACTATGATGTGAAACTTGATATATATATATATATATATATATAAATGATGTTGTATTATGCCGAGGGTACCCCAGTGGAGGGTATGTGGGTAGGCTGAAACCCGAATCAAGCAAGTATATGTGTCGTGTTGTAACTTGTTCCACTTATATATATATGTAATGATTATGTGTTGATTGTGAATTGAATGTGTCTTGTGTTGTTATGTGAGAATTTGACACAAATGATAAGAACTTGACACAAATGGTGAGGCAGAGCTCTATTTGAAAGAGTTGAGTACATTTATGATTCCCGACCATATGGTGAGGCAAAGCCTCATATGTAAGAGTCAGAGTATTAAAAGTGGAACAAGTCTAGTTATATATGTGATTAAGTGTTATATTTGTGTTTTCCTCATACAAGATCACCATTGTGTAATGTGGCTTGGAGAGGCCAAAATGGGCTATTGATGTGGTATATGTGTATTGTGATGTCAATCAGGTGTATGTGGTCCTTTTGGATGTAGTTCAAGGCTCGAAATAGTCTAATAGGATAAGAAATGCGAATTGAGCACTTGGGGTGTAAGTTTTTAAAAGAAAAAGTGGTTTTTTACACCTAAATGTCTAATTTTAATTTGGATCATTAGATCGAGTCTAAACTTATTCTACTAGCTAGTATACATTGTAAACTTTATATGGTCACTTGAATTACTCTAATCGGACATTAGATGTGAAAATGGTGCACATTGAAAGTTCATTATTTTTGCTATCAAATGACAGTAGAAAACTCAAACAGGCACGCCGCGGTGTATGACGTAGTCAGAAACAAAGCATATTGCTCTGTGCCACATGCCACGGTGCATGTGTTGCATGCCATGGTGCACAGCCCTTTTTCAAGGTTGAGAAGTTGTGGCTTTTTGAGTTGTTTGATTATGTTTACACTTCTGCTAGCCCTCTTATTTGAATATATATTTTAAGAAGTTAGGATCTCACGATTTGAAAACAAATAAAGGGTTATTACTCCAATTTTAATTTATTAATTGTGTGACGTGGAATGGTAAAGCCAAGGTTTGATTGGGACTTTACAAATGACAATTTCATGTCTTACACTTGATCAAAATATCGTGTGACAAAAGGTATGTGATACGATTATATGATAAGTTGTATTGGATTATCGATCCCTATATGAATTGGGTAGTTGTAATGTCTTGTTAAAAGCCACTTGTGACTTATGGGCTAATAGCTTAATTAGCCTATTGCTAACTTCATATGGGCTTATAAGATCGCACATAAGAACAGCCCAATTCAAGCTATAATATCCAAGTTCATTGAATCTGAAATATGTATATATTCAATGAATGTAATGCTTTATCTAGGGTGAATGAATTATATATATAAAAAAAATATTTATTTAATAAATATATATATATATTTATATAAAATATAAAATATAATTTTATATATATGTGTGTACATATATATTCAAAATATATATATTCGTGTGTGTGTGTGTGTGTGTATTCGTGTATATATATATATAGAATATATATATATATATATATATATATGTCATATATATTATATTACATTATATTGTGTTAATTTTAAATTTAATTTCATATGATATATTAAATTTAATAAATAACATAATATGAGATAATATCATATCAGTTCTATAATTTGAATTTATAAAATAAATTCAAATAAGATATGATTATAAATTTAATTTATGGGATAAATTAAGTTTTATTTTCATTAGCTCAAGATATGATTTTCAAAATAATTGTGATTATTTTTGAAAATTCAAAAGAAAGGAAAAAACTATAATCTATATATATTATAGAAAAGGGGAAATCCTTTAGTAGTGAATTGTGAATCAAAAAAGTCCTGATGGCAAAAACATAATAAGAGCCATGGAAACAACCTAGAGAAGAGTAGTTCGATGTTTAAGAAAACGAACAGACATTTTAAGTGCAACCACATTGTTCAAGTTGAAATTTGTTTATGTGGATACTGATAGAGGGAGCAGATCTACATTGTCAACTCCTTAGATCCAACTACTTGAAGACAACATGTGAGTAGTTTGAAATTAAAAGGTAATTCTTCTATCCACCTTGACTTAAATAAGTTTGATTAGTCTATGATTGTGATTGGGAATTTTAAATTTTATTCTTTTGCCGTACCTCCCAATCCAACAAGGTCGATCCAACATCTTGACCCTTTTAAGTACCTATAACTTTGATTTATATAATGAATCAAAGTCATACTAGTCTTGTTTCATCTATAATCCCTTATAGATGACTGACCAAGGACATTTAGGACAATTACTACACTTTGTCTAAGGATATAGTTATCATAGTGAATATACAATTAATATGATAATAAAAGAGAAATTCATCAAATATCAATGTTCATAGTACAATGATTAGCTTTAGGGCATAATTTCCAACATCACGTGCCACATGCGTTGCGATATGTGGTACAGAGGTATAGGCTTTAGCTCTGTGCCTTGTGCCGCGACACACATTTTAGATTCTGCTATTAAAATAGCAATTCTAATACAAATTTTAGATGTGTGCTATTTCTATATCCGATGCCCAATTGGAGTGATTTAAGTACTCACATGAAACTTATTTCAAAATCTAACTAATGACATTAGCTTTATTCAAAATCAATATCCTGTTTGAAAATTGGATATGCGATTTGACTGTCTTAAGCCAAAATCTTTTTACCTGAATGTCACAATTCCAAATTATCATTGGTTGCTTCTAAGGCCTTGATCACATCTAATGAGATAATTAACACCTAGATGACCATTTATATCAACAATATCACACACACACACATATATATATACAAATTTGGTCAGTAACTTTCTCGTTACACACATTTGGGCAAAATTATGAGTTCTCATATAAATTTACATCCTTGGCCAAAACTTTCTCATTCATCACATGTCAATTATATCTAGACACACATATATTCAATTCCTAGACTAGATCATCACAATTACTTCAAACACACATATATACACCATATTAGGCTAGGATTAAAAAAATCACACACACGCACATACATTCAAAAAACTATGCACACTTATAAATTCCTAGGGCAACTTATATGTGAATTCATAATTTATATCATACAATTTCATTACACTAACCCTTTAATGGGCTTGAAAGAGATATTCTCTAATCTTTGCCCGTGTCTTTCCCTTTCATACTACTAGTGTTAGAACCTATAAAAATATAAATAACCACAGGTGAGATAATAATTTTAGTAACCAAAATTGTTCATTAAATGTTTATTAATATAAATAATCACATATCAGTAAACAAAATCAAAGTACTAGTTACCGTATTTAACGTACACATGATTTTCCTTTTACTAAATATTTTCACAAAATCTTAAACAATAGCATAATCATCTAACTACCAAACCTTTAAACTCCTTGACTAAAACTATAGACTCTAATAGATCAATCACATATTAACCTGAGCACACTTTCAGTGATAGAAACACCCAACCAAAGATATTCTATCCTACTTGCGAGCTATAGTTTCCCCTTTCACTCACATATATGATAGGGGTGTTGTTGATTCCTAATCATACCTTCACATGTGTAACATTTTAAGTTTTAAACCTTAAAATTTCAAGTGTTTAGAAGGGTAAATTGGTAAATCTAAGTGAATTATAAATTAATGATATTGTTAAAAGACTAATGTGGTTATTGGGTAGCCTTAAAAGAGGGCTATGTCAGAGTTCAAGCAGACTAAGGCACATAGGGGCCAAAAATCATGTTGGGCCAGTTTGTCCCATCTGTCATAATAGACGCACCATGCACCATGGTGTGCATGGGAAAAAAATCTGGTTTTATTAGACTCTCCTTTGCATTTGATTTTAGAAGGGAGAAAAAGAGAGAGAGTAAGAGGGAAATGGAAGAGACTCTTGGCCATCTAGGGCTTGATTCTTAGAGCATTTTAGAGGCATTTTAAGTTTGCTACACCTTAGAGTAAGCTTTCTATCCTTCCTCCTTCCTCTTTGTGCAAATTTCTAAATGTTTAGGGTAATGTGGGGCTTGATTTCTATTTTTCCTTAGGTTGTGACCAAACCCATTGCCTTAGTTAAGATCTTGAGGAATTAAATCAAGCTTATAAATCTATGTTTATGGATTGTGTAATGATTTAGAGTTTTTGGCTTTGGCCGAACTCTAAGTAGAATTTGGGAGTTGAAGAGCAATGTAGTTAGAGATTGGTGTTGTTAGTGTGTTTGAGGGTTAAATGAGATTAATGAAGTGTGTTGGGATAATTGATGGTGTTAAAGTAAGGTTTGGGGTATAGTGGGTACCCAAAATTATGCTAAAATGAGGTTAATTAGAGTGTGAATTGATGATTTAATGTTAAGATTGAATATTGATTGGATGTTAATATGCTAGTAGACACTTGTAGAGCTAAGTTTTGACCACGGTAACCCTTTTAATGATAAAAGGGTTGAGGTAATTGGGTTATCTAAACTCTCTATTTGCATGTTTGGATGGTTGTGTGTAATTGCAAAAGCTAGTATTATCGATTTGGATTGGTATATTATCAATATGAAAATGATTATGATTTAGAAAGTTATGTGAAGTGGAATGGATAAGTATGTCTTACATAAGTGTGGTTTCTAAAGTTTTTATGCTAAATCCTATATTTATGTATATGTACTTGTGAAATTGTATGATTGGTAGTAAAAGTGACTATTTCAGTGTAAATTACTAGTTAGGGCTATGTATGAAATGATTGAGCATATGTTTGGCATGATCATTGCGGAGGAGTAGGAGTTCACCCTAAAGTTGTGTGGGGGCTGTCGCATCTAGAAATGTGATGCAGATGGCACAAGAGCGAAGGTTCCGGCCTTCGGAAGGAAGACTGGAGAAATAGGAGTCGCCACCAAGATTTTGAGGGAAATCTCGGGAACCGTTTAAAGGTGGATAAGGGTGGTCTGCAAAAATAGAAAATAGGTTCGGGAGTCGATTGAGTGTGGGGAAGGTGTTAGGCACCCCACAACACCCGTTCGTAAGAACGGTTACCTGAAGTTTGTTGTGCTATATAAATATGATTTTAAAATTATTTTAATTATCCCTTTATATTCATGTGTTTGATATAAAAATAAGAAGAATTAAGTGCGAAATGTTTATTTATTTACAGGGAGGACTTGACTCAGAATCTGACTCTGAGGCCTACATACCCTGCGGTGGGGATCAAAGTCCACGTAGTTCAGGCTTTAAAAGTTGTTGGCAAAAACATTTTTAAAGAGAAATTAATTAGAAATAATTCACCATTTTGTAAAAAACAATTTCTGAAATTTTGATACATGTTTTTAAATTGTAAAAAGTAATTTAATTTCAATTAATTTTCTATATTTTTGAATTTTTGGAAAAGAAAAGGATATAAATTATTTTTTTATTTTATGATTGGGAATTTAATTGCAGTTCCTGCAGAGCCTTATTGGCTCATACGATAATACAATCATTCTAAATATCTGCGGAGATTTCAAAATCTCTCACGATGAAAGAATTAAATTTATTTATATGTTAGTAATAATTTATTCAAGCATGCATGTATATGTTTTAGAGAATTGTAATCATCATACCTGTAAAGCCTTATTGACTTTTACGGAATACGATTATTCTAGAGGTCTATAGATATTCAAAAATCTCACATGACCAAAAGATTTAATGCATTAATTTAAAAAAATTATAATTTTATTTACAAAATTTATTTATTTATTTATTATTTTATAAGTTAATGACCACGACATTTGTGAGGACTTATTATCCTTCACAATGAGGCGATTAAGCTGAATATCTACAGAGATTTTTTAAATCTCTCACGATACCATTCAAATATTTTAATTGATTGTATTGTGAAATAATAAGAACAAACTCCTTCATTTAACCACCACATTTAAAATCTCCATATGAAAATGATGTCATGCAAATCAAAATTATCTTTAAGAATTAATCAATTACTAATAAATGGAAATAATTAAATACAAATAATAAGTGGCTTTGAGAAATAAAGAAATAAAAATAAATTTAGGTTGATTAATACTCTTTCATGCTAGAAGACAAACTTGAATCTTCTTATCACTTACTCAACAATAAAATTTTGTTCAAAATGTTAGAATCAAAAAAAACATCATGCGAAGTATTATAACTAAATCAACCTCATTTGTAAAAGCATATAAACACATGTTAGAGCAGATTTAAAGTATGCAAAATTATTTAGAAAAAGAAAGCACAATGTTACAGGGCTACTTTCTCTTCAAATATTTTCACACATGTTTCTTATTCATACTTGAACATTTAAAACCTCTAAATTTTCTTATTTTAAAAATATGAGAAGAATTATCATCAAGGATCCCTTTCATAATACAAATATACTCACGTATCTATTGCTAGGTTTTAGAACAAGAACAAGATGAAGGAAAATACAAGTGTGGTGTACCAAATAGCAGAGCAGAGAAGGGAGAAAAACAACTCAGACTTCTTGCAGTGATGGAAAAGGATGACTAGCTCCCAGTTCTGAACCAAAATGCTGCTCTTTCCTTAAGCAAGATACTGCCTTCGTTCCTTTAGCACAGAGAAAGACATCTACTCCTTTTCCTCTCGTCCCCATTTTCTCTATTTTTTTTTGTGTTCTTCTCTTCTCTCTGTGTTCTCATTTTTGATGTCCTTCCTCTTCTGACTGTTGCTCTCGTCCGTTCTCTTCTCTTTTTTCTTTTTCCCAGTGCTCTTGTTTTCACATTCTCCCTTCTATTCTCGTCTCAATTTTCCCTCTCGGTTTCTCTCCTATTTTTTTTTCAGTCAAAACCAACTCCTCTTTCCTTTCAGTTCTCTCTCGGTTTCTCTCCTTTTCTCTAGCCAAAACCAGCTCCTCTTTTTCTGTTTCACGTTCAGCTCTCTCTGTCCTCCTCTTGCTCTGTTTTTCTTCTCTTTTCCTATGTACCTCTCTTTTCTGTTTCGTTCATCCTCCTGCTCCCGTTTCCTTCCTCCTCTTCTCCTTTTTTGGTGCTCTTGTTCCTACATTTTTATACTCCAGATCTTTCCCTCTCGATCTCTTCTTTTCCTCCTTTTCTGCCTTTTCCTTTAATGCTCTGTTTTTCTGAGCGGTTTTTCTGTGCATGCGTGTGCTGAAAGCTCCCTCATTTCTGGCTTTGTTGCATGAGTGGTGCTTCCTCCTTTTTCTCTGCTCTGCATTTCATTTTTTACAGCAGCTTTCCACGTCTCCCGGTCGCGTGTTTCATATGCAAACTTTAGCCTGTGTTTTTTTTCTTTCTTTTTTTGCTGCTGCTCTCTCTTCTTTTCGTACGTGTGCTCTCTCACTCTCCCTCCAACTTCTGCTGCGTTCTTGCTGTGCCTGTGTTTCGTGTCTGCTCGTGTGTCTCCTTTTCTGTTCGTGTTTCTGCTTCTTCTTTTCCACTGTCCTCCTTTTCAGTTGAAAAGTGTGGTGTTCTTTCGTTGTTTTTTTTTTTGCATGGCTACGTTCTTGCTCTATTCTGCGTTTCACTTTACGTGTGGTTAAACAGTTCAAGTTTGCTGTCTGCTACTTTTGTTTCTTTTTCTTTATGCCTGACTCTGGTTTTCATGCGTGACTTCCCCCTTTTTTTTTTCTGTGTATGGGACTACTATGTTTTCATCTCTTTTTTTTTTCTGCTTTCTTTCTCTATGTGTTCTGCTTCCCTTTTCCTTCTATCGTGCCTAGTCTCCGTGTGTGTGTTGCTACTGCACGTTTCTGTTTCTTCTCGCTCTGCGTTTGTCTGAAAGTGTGTATGGGTGTGTGTTCTGTGCATGCCTCTGTTTCTTTCATCTTTCTTTCTAGTGCTAAGTCAAAAAGTCTGTGCATGCGTAATCTACTTTTTTGTTATCTGATTCCTGCTGCTACACCGGGACAAATAGATAAAGGCATTAGTTAAACACTGGATTTTCCAGCGTTTAACCCTTGATTTATATTATTTATATATTATTATTATTATTTTATTTTTAAAACCTAACTCTCTTTTCTTTTAGTTTTTAATTATTATTATCATTATTATGTATATGTACATATGAGGGAGACAATTAGATCTTCAAAAAAAAATGCTTAATTCTTAAGAAGTTGATTCTCATAATTTTCTTATTATTGAAATATTTTGAGAGAGATTTTAAAGATTTAAGCAAGGTTATTATTCTTAATTTTAATTAATTTTTATTAAAAGATACATAATCTCTAGAAGGATTAAATTTTATTTTTGTATTATATATACACATATATATGAAAATATAATCCAAAAAGATATAAATTTCCTTTTTTTATATTTTTATATATTTTGTTAGTTATTAAAAATAATGCCCAGACAAAATAAGGTGTTCACAGTTGTCCCTCTTTACTTGTTTCTTATGTAAGTATGAAAAAGTGTGGTTTTGAATTCTTACATAAGCAGCAAGTAAAGATAGAACATATATTTGATCGGCCATACAATACTAATGAAAAAGACCTTGTTGCCCCTGACATGACAAGATATGATTAAATGCAAGACTATTGCATAAAAAACACAATGACATGATTTGATTTTTTTTTTGATGCGATGAGGTGATGCGATGCAAACAAAAAAATGATCAATTGACATAGAAAGATGCCATAAACAAATGACCATGACTCAGACCAAATATGAATGAAGAAAGAAGCATATGCTTTGTCATCTACTCAAAAATACCTTTTTTGAGCGGTAAGGAAATGTCTATCTATGTAGGGCTTTTGGTGGGTGCCTATCTTTACAGGGCTTTGAACGGTAAGGAAGTGCTTAGCCATGTAGGGCTTTTGATGAGTGCTTATCTTTATAGGGCTTTGGACGGTAAGGAAGTGCCTAGCATGTAGGACTTTTGGTGAGAGCCTGTCTTTACAGGCTTTGAGCGGTAGGGAAGTGCCTAGCCATGTAGGGCTTTTGCTGAATTCCTGTCTTTACAGGGCTTTGAGCGGTAAGGAAGTGCCTAGCCATGTAAGGCTTTTGGTGAGTGCCTGTCTTTATAGGGCTTTGAGCGGTAAGGAAGTGCTAGCCATGTAGGGTTTGGTGAGTGCCTGTCTTTATAGGGCTTTGAGCGGTAAGGAAGTGCCTAGCTATGTAGGGCTTTTGGTGAGTGCCTGTCTTTATAGGGCTTCGAATCATAAATTGATATACTATTTGTAAATGATATTTTATGATGTATCTTCTCTCTTTCACTTTCTTCTTTCATCATTTTTTTTTCATTTTTATTAAATTTCTTGTAGATAATAATAATAATAATTACAATAATAAAAGCGATACTAACATATGCCCTCACGCTAGGTAGAAGATATCATTGCTTTATGTAATTGTTTCGTTTAACCAACTCGTTCTCAAGATTTAGTGGCAACACATAGGATTGGTGGACAACGGAATCTAGTACAACTCAGATAAGGTACGTGCCTCTGATTTCTTCCCAACATCCCAAGAATAGAACCTTTATTGTTGAAATTTATGGGAATAAGGGAGAGAGTCTGTATCCTATGTAAAAAGTATAATATAAAGTGTTGTGTCTCTAATAAGGCTAATTTATAAACAAGAAAGAATGCAATAAGGATCATGTAAATAAGAGATTATACTTCATGAAAAGCTAGTTTATCGACTGAATAAACTACTTGGAGTCACAGAAAGAGAGAAATTTAACAGGAGGAGTCTCAAAGGAATAAAAAAATCGGGCAGAAGAAGTTTCTTCATTGGATCCTTTACAACATTTGCAACAAACTTCTATGTCACTATGAATATATGTGGTAAGAATTGATTATGTGAAGCATCTATCCACCCCATTCCAGCAAAACACCGTCTTTCTAACCCATTAATACAATATTTCAGTTCGCCATAGCTTTGCTTAAACTCCTTTCTTTTGCCTTACCTTTTGCCTAGGTGCCCTTTTCAGGTTTTCAACCTAGCAGGCATCTTTGTTTGATCTCTCTCTTTTTCTTTCTTTTTTTGTTTTTTTTAACTTTTGCCTAGGTGCCCTTTTCAGGTTTTCAACCTAGCAGGTATCTTTGTATGATCTCTCTCTTTTTTTTTTACCTTAACTTTTGCCTAGGTTGCCTTTTCTGGTTTTCAACCTAGCAGGTACTTTAGCTTCAAGCAAAATATCTCTTCGCAGCATCCGAATTTATAGGTTTTGACAATTCTTGGCCCTCCATATCTACCAAAATAAGGGGCGCTCCTGAAAAGGCTTACTTCACAATAAAAGGGCCTTCGTATGAAGGAGCCCATTTACCTCGGCAATCTTCTTGACTTGGGAGGATTTTTTTCAAGACTAGGTCCCCTGGCTTAAATTCTCTTGGACGCAGCTTATTATTAAAAGCCTTTGCCATTCTCTTTTGGTATAATTGTCTATGACATATGGCTGCTAATTGCTTCTCTTTTATCATGTTCAATTGTTCAAATCGAGTTTTAATCCATTCATCTTCTTCTAACACGGATTCTATAACTACCCTTAATAAGGGTATCTCTACTTCAATTGGAGTCACAGCCTCTATGCCATATACCAACGAGTATGGTGTTACCCCAGTTGACATACGCTAGTTGTGCGATACCTATAAAGAGCATAGGGAAGCATCTCATGCCAATCCTTATATGTGATTGTCATCTTTCCAATGATCTTCTAAATTTTTATTAGCTGCCTCAACCTGCCCCATTCATTTGAGTCGATAAGGTGTTGAGTGTGGTGTTTAATCTTGAACTGTCCGCACAACTTTTTAAACTTCTATCCTATTCAAATTATGCACATTATCTGTAATAATCTGTTCTGGTAGGCCGTATCTATATATAATATTCATTTTCAAAAACCTAAGGAAAGCTTTCTGGGTAATGCTAGCAAAAGAAGCAGCCTCTATCCACTTTGTGAAATAATCGATAGCTACAAGGATGAAACGGTGCCCATTTGAGGCCTTAGGATTGATTGGACAGATAACATCAAGTCCCCATAAAGAGAAAGGCCAGGTGGCCATAAGCTTATGAAGCGGTTGAGGTAGGGCATGTATTCGATCAACATAAATTTGGCATTTATAACACTTTTTGACATATTCAATGCAATCTCTTTCTATAGTTAGCTAAAAATAACCCTATCTCTGAACTTGTTTGGCTATAGTATGGCCATTAGCATGAGTTCTGCATATTCCTCATGAACGTCCTCTAAAATTTTTTTTGCATCCCCTGAGTCAACACACCGAAGCAACGTACCATCAAAAGTTCTTTTATATAGTACATCCCCACTAAAGAAAGAAATTCATTGCCATACGTCGAATAGTCTTCTTGTCATTTTCCATTGCCTCCAAAGGGTATTCTCCGCTTTTTACATAATTTTTTATATCATGAAACCATAGATGTGCCTTCATTTCATTTTCAATATTCAAGCAATATGCAGGATTAATTTTAACCTCAATCCTAATTGGTTGAACGTGAATTCACACAATCCAACTTAACCATGACAGCTAGTGTCGCTAAAGCATCTGTAAATTGATTCTTATCAGAAGATAAGTGGTGGAATCTCACTTTGTCAAAATTTATTAATCAACTGGGTGAGATATTTTTGATATGGGATTAACTTGGAATCCTTAGTCTGCCATTCACCAGTTGCTTCATAAATAACAAGAGCGGGATCTCCGAAAACATAAGTTCCTTAATGCCTAATGTCATGACAGCTTGTAAGCCATTTAAACATACTTCATACTCAGCCATGTTGTTGGTGGCAGTCAAAGCCTAATTTGATGGCTAATGGAATTGTCTACCCTCTAAGGATATCAACACTACTCCTAATCCATTTTCATAAATGTTCGCTGCCTCATCAAAAAATACATCTTCCATTTCTCTTCCCCTCGTTCTTCCTCTTCTGCCACAAGAACATCCTTGCCTGGGAATTGAAAATTTATAGGTTGATATTCCTCCATAGGATTTGCTGCCAAATAATTCGCAATGATACTTCCTTTAATTGACTTGCAAGTCATGTATTTCACATCATATTTCGAGAGTATTACCTGCTACTTAGAAACTCAACCTGACACATGAGGACTCTCAAAAATATATTTTATTGGATCCATTTGTGAAATTAACCATGTGGTATAATACAACATGTATTGCCTTAGCCGTTGAGTAACCCATACTAAACCACAACATGTCTTTTCAATTAATGAATAGCGTGATTCACAATCAGTGAACTTCTTGCTCAAATAATAAACTGCTTTTTCCTTTTTGCTAGCTTCATCAAGTTGCCCTAGCATTGCACCATGGATGTAGGTCTTATGGTTAAGTAAAGAAATAAAGGCCGACCAGGTGTTCGAGGTACTAATAGTGGAGGGTTCAATAAGTAGTCCTTAATCTTGTCAAAAGCTTGCTGACAATGTTTATCCCACTTGTCAGTATGATTTTTTCGTAATAATTTAAAAAGTGGCTCACAAGTAGCACGTTAGATTGGCTATGAATCTAGATATATAATTCAAGTGCCCTAAAAAGCTGCGAACCTCTCTCTCTGTTTGTGGCGGCTCATATTGCGAATTGCTTTGACCTTATTAGGATTTACCTCTATGCCCTTCTTACTAACATATAAAACCTAACAATTTCCTGATGAGGCTCCAAATACACATTTATTAGGGTTTAACCTGAGCTTGTATTTACACAAGCATTCAAACAACTTTCGAAGAACTACTACTTGGCTTTCATCTTCAGTAGACTTAGCTACCATGTCATCCACATACACCTCAATCTCCTTATGCATCATATCATGAACAGTGCTACCATAGCTCGTTGATAGTTGCACCTGCATTCTTTAATCCAAAGGGCATCACCTTATAGCAAAAGGTACCCCAAGGTGTAAGAAAGTAGTTTTATGTTTGTCCTCCACGTGCATAGGAATTTGCTGTATCCTGAATACCCATCCATAAAGGAATATCTATAACTGCGTGCTGTATTATCCACAAGCACATCAATATGCGATAAAAGGAAGTCATCCTTAGGGCTAGCACGATTCAAGTCCCTATAATCCACACACATTCTAACTCGTCCATCCTTTTTTTGGTACTAGAATAATGTTTGCCACCCATTGTGGATATTTGACTACTTCTAAGAATCCGGCTTCCCATTGTTTCTTTACTTCTCTAATTTTAAGTGACATATCGGGGCTCATTCTTCACAATTTTTGCTTCTTAGGTTTACTATCAGGATGTAAAGGTAGCCTATGAGCAGTAATCTCTGAATTATCCTGGCATATCCAAGTATGACCACGCAAAACACATCAAGGTACTCTCGAAACAAACTAATCATCTCTTCTTTCTCTGGTTATCAACAATTTTTAACTCCATTTTTATCTTCCTCCGTTCCTAAATTTATAATTTCAATTGACTCCTCATGTGGCATGATGCCTCGTTCAGAAGATTCTATCATTTTTACAAAGATTAGTGGCATTTCTTCATCTTCATCAGTTTTATAATCATATGTATCCATAGTGAAACATGGTTCATTCAAACTATGTTCGGGAACCAATGAGTTAGACAGGAGTTCTGAGAATTCTAATTCCTTGGAAAATTATCGTGCAAGGTGAATGAGTATTTATGCATATAAGATGCAAATAAGAATATGAGAAAAATATTATGGATGGAGAGAGGAAGAGTGGAGAATTGAAAGAAAAGAAAGAAAGCAAGAAAGATGAAAGAAATGATGAGGAGGAAAATAAGGAATGGGCAAAGGGAGAGAAAAAAAAAAAAAAAACAAATATTACATTCATTCTGTAAATAAAGTTCAGTTCAGGAGTACACAAATTAACCTAAAAAAATCAACAACACCATTGAAATATTACTTTAGTGACATGACATCAACAATCTCCTTAGATTCTCAGTTGCCCAACTCTTTTCCTAGTGTGTCTGGATGTATCCACACCTCCTGTGAGCTCCTTTTGCCTTCTTCGCCCATCATAGCTACAAAACCATTTGGATTGATTATCTCTATAGGTGATGGAAATGTTTCACGAATATGTGGGGATTTCTAGCTTATCTTGCTTCTTTCCTTTCTTCAACTTCATTTGCCTTGTCATTGATGCTTCTAAAGAAGGCTCATATCCCAGACCTTGACATTTTGGGTTTTCTGGGAGTATTATTGCTCTTTCCTCCATTGTAACTTTGTTCCCAATCCTTTTTCCTGACTTAAATCCATGGTTCTTTATGATCTTAGCCATGACTTGATTCACCTCCTTACTTGATTGGTCTACCTCAACAAAAACTCAAAGTTTTGATATGCACTTTCAAATGATTGCTCAGTATTCTCAATGTAAGGCACCGCATTTGGCTTACTAATTATTGGTTCTTCTTCTCCTCTTATAGTAATAAGTCTTCCATCATCAATGTATTTGAGTCTTTGGTGTAAAAAGTTGAGGGCACAGCTCCAGCATTATGAATCCAAGGTCTACCAAGTAACATGGTATACGCAGCATGATGTCCATAACTTGAAATTCTATTATGAAGGTGCTTGGTCCAATTTGTAATGGAAGGTAGACATTGCCTGGACTTCTTGTCTTGTCCCATCGAATGCCCTAACTACCACGTCGTTATGTTTCATACAAGATGCCTTAACAGGTAAAAGTTTCATGGTAGATCGAGGTAAGACATTTAAGGCAGAACCTCCATCAATCAAAACCTTGGCTTACATAACCATGGCACTTCAAGTAATGTGGAGCACCTTTGGGCATTGGGAAACTGTCGGGAAGATCTCATCTTCAGAGAATGCAATCAATGTAGTGATTTTCACAGCATTAACCAAATTAACAACTTTCTCAGGAGTTATGTTTGGACACACATAAGCTTCATTTAGAACCTTTTGTAAAGCCTTTTAATGCACTTCAGAATTTAGAATGAGGGATAGTATAGAAATTCGCGCTGGCTTCTTATTTCAATTGTTCCACAATATTATATTCGCTTTGCTTCATGATCTTTAAAAATTTATCAGTCCTCTTCTTGCTTTTCATGGTAAATCTTAGTGCCTGAGCTTTCTCCAACTTCTAAACCCTTCCCCTAGCGTATAGGTTTCGTTGGCGTAAATTCGACCACTTCGTGTAATTTACTAATAGTATGTCAACATTACTAGCTTGTATAGTGTCCCTTGATCGTGAGGGCCTTCAATTCTAAGCATAATTCCAGGGTACAGCATGATTGTTATGATATGGGAATGGTGCTGGTACGTGAAGGAGAGCAATAGGTTTCTTTTTACTGACATTATGAGATGTTTTGCCCATAAGCAAAAGGATTTTTTTACTAATTCCTCACTTCATAAATTGGCTATTTATCGAAAAGGATGAATTTTCCTTCTGCAGCTTGAAACTTTATTGATTACAAAATATGTAACCTTCCTATCTAATGCACATACATTTCTTGTATTTTTTTCTGTCAATGACCACAATCCCTAATATCATCATTTTTTTGAGCTAACTCTTGAAAGGAATAATTTTCATGTCATGACCTATAAACCTCTTAGTGATATTCACAAAAATCAACACAAGCTCAAGAAGTTCTTTTATTGCTCCCAAAGCTTTGCTGGATGTAGCCCAAT
>NW_026556239.1:0-39340 GCF_029017545.1 Prosopis cineraria | reverse complement strand
CTTTTTAAGTGATATAGTGAAATATTATTGGAAAAAAAATCACATTACAAATGTTAGAATATGGGATACATTTACTTTTTTGAAGTATCCGTGCTTCATAGCTTGTCACTAAGTCATAATAGCCTGAGCTTAAGGAAAAGAAAAAATGCCAAGCCTAACCCATAATCGACAGAAAACCTGCATTTAGGTTCATTTGTAGGACTTTTACCAAGGAAATTATTCTTTAATCACTTCAGATCACATCAAAAATACCAACTGATCCCTATCATGTGCAAGCTCCCACATAGAATGAGTATGTACAATTGGTACAAGGTCAAGTAAACACCCAAGCCATGTTTAGTATACAAAATGAAATGGAGAAGGGGATGAAGTGATTTGGGGGAAAAATAATTTTTCACATGAAAAACCGACCCTCATGCCCCAACTTTAAAAAATATGTAGAAGAGATATAATTACTGAATAATGATTACAGGTTATAATAGACATTCATTACAAAAATCTTTCCTTAACCCATTCCTTTTTCAATGGAAAACCAAACAAGGCCTCGTTTTTCCTTGTACACTGTAACACATGTAAAGGACTACAATCATCAAAAACATTTCAAAGGTAGGCAATCTCTCATCATAAGTGCAAAGTTGAAAGCACAGTTCAATATGAATATCATAAAGCTAAACAAGGAACAAACCTTTCGAGCAGCCAGCTTGTACTTTTTGGCCTCCAGATTTGCCAATCCTGCAGCACAAACGTAACTTTGCGCAGCTGTAACCTGGTCAAGGGCCTCTGGTGTCTGTTCTGCCTTACCAACATAGCTTGTGACGTGAGTAAATTGACCCATCTCAATGCTAACCAGAATGGCACTCATGCACATATGAATAATGTGCTTTGAAGTTGTGCAATAATCTCGGGTACGAACATAATTTTTAAAAGCATCACCAAGTTGACCGTGAGCATAGTAAAAATCTCCAAAATCATTGTATCCCATTCTTATGCTTTCTTTGATCAAGTTTGTCTGCAGAAAAAGCATAGTTGGAAACAATAAATCAATGAGAAGGAAATTGAGACCATTTAAAAAGGATAATACTACCTCCAGGCCTCTTTATAAGAAACAACTTATAGTAAATTCTAACCTATAATATGTTCTTATTAATAGGCCCAGAAGTAATAATATAAGCATGCCACATTACCATACGCAAAAGTGTCTATCTAAGCAACCAAACTAAACAGGTGGGAAAAAACCCACAGACAAACCGTAACTCTTTTTATTTACTGTGACAATTACATAATGAATACATCTGACAACAACCAGCCAGAAATTAATGCAAAGCGCTGGCTGGAGACTATTACCAGAAATTGGTAAATAGCAAAAACTTGACTGATGTCTAATCTGATATAATATATATGTAGACATACTACACACATACATTATCTGAATGCCAATACAATATCCAGGCAGGACTTGCGGAAATTTTGAATCTGAATACCCTCATGTTTCTGAATATGGTAAATCTGCCACAGTAACAGAACATAAGTAACGATGGAATGCTTTGCATCAGAACAACAATGTCTTTCGTATGTATCAAATTATATATGTGAACGAGTACACGACCAATGCCTTTTATTGATGAGTAAGGTGAAATGGAGAATACGGTCTTATCATAAAACAATATATAGCCCGTAGGTTGCTTGATGGAAGCAATAATAAGTAGGGAAACAAAAGAAACGCTAAATATTCATATTCCGTGATGAATGCATAACGACAGAAGAGCCTGAATAGTCAGCACATCACATTTAAGTATACAAAGGAAATAATACCAAGGAGGGCCTCAGCATGTAGAGTTGATTAAAACAAATAATACTCGATCAGTCACTTAAAAGAAACAGAATTACAAGCAAGCCCATAACAATGCATAACATATTGGCATCAACCCAACTTGAATCTAATTTCAACATAACAGAAAGATACAATCAAAACAGATAAGAGTTATAAGAGCATACCTTGTAGGCATTGAGCTCATTTTCGAGCTTATCCTTCCTCTGCTCTGCCCTTCGATCTACCGCCTCACACCATGCCACGTCGATGCCGTAATTGGGCCCCAATCGCCCATCAATCTTCTGCACAACTTCTCTGAACAGCTGGGTGTTCTCTCCCTTCTTAATCTATCGTAGGCCATGCGAAGCGCGTCAAGCTCCATAGTAGAGTTCTTTTCGCAGTGATCGGCTATGAAGAGGAGCCGCACAATCTTGGTGCGACCGTGTAGAGGCTCGCATATGCTTCAATGTCGAGCTGGTCGCCACTGGTAATAGGGCGTCGGTTGCGGTTACTATCGTCGCTACCGTTGGCGTAGATTTCGTCGATCATCGGACCCGAGGTCTCGTTGTCACCGTCCATATTAAGTATGAGGAGAAGAAAACCCTAATGGAGAAGTGAAATTGTGAATAGGGTTAGGTTTTACGGGGGAGCTTTTGTTCAAGTGAAGCTACTCTGTCCCGTGGCTACTGTGTTCTTTGGAGTCGAACAGGCCGAACTTGGTTGCGAGAGCCGAGAATGCCGATAGATCGATCAGACGCCAATTTTTCACTTGTAAATTGAAATTGCCAACACGAGGCAGTTTGTAGGATAAAGGATATTTTTAATCTCGGAGCAATATTTTGTCAAGAAGCATATATTATTATTTTAAATTTTTATGCGGAATAATTTTCTCATTTGATATTATACTATTACAAAATGTTAATTTTAATAGTTAATTCATTTAAAAAATGTAAAAATTTTAAAATTTGTAGAAAAAGATTCATAAAATCATACATGAATATTTTATAAGAAAATAATATTAACTAAATTTTTTAAATTACATATAAATATATAATATAAATGTTATTTTTTTTCATATCAAAGATTAGATATGATTTTGACAAACAATTTTTTTTTGAGCAAAGATTTTGACCAACAATTATTTTATGGATTATTTTTTCAATCAACTAACAATTAAAATTAACTTTTTTTTTTATCCAAGTTGTTTGGACTGTCATTTTCAAAGGTTGAATGAGAAAATTGTACCATATATTCCCTCCATTCAAAAATATAAGATATTTTTTAATGAATTGGATATTCAAAAATACAAGCCATTTTTAATCTTTTGAGGTGTAATCATTGCCTTTTTTTTTAAAAGTGCCCATATTGATAATGAATTTATATTTATTATAGGGTTGTTTAATAGGAATAAATATAAAAGATAGGGTTAGTTAAAAGTACGTAACTACTTTATTGGGGGGTGAGATTCGATAACAATGCATTATATTTTTAATAGAGGGAGTATATGTTTAAGATATCAAATGCTCCTAAATGAATAGTTGAAAGATAAAAATGTCATTTAATCCCAACTTATAGAGACATTGCTTTCTTTTATTATTATTATTATTATTATTATTATTATTATTATTATTATTATTAAGCAACACCACCATTGAAAGATCAAAACCTTTTTAAAAATTTATCTATTGCCTTATTATTTTATGCAAAAAAAATTAATAAGAAAGGTCACGAAAGGATAATAATTAAATCAAATTAGAATTCATAAAAGTTATATACTATAAAGGTGGCTTATCTAAAATTTTAATATTTAAGCTATCATTTAGTGCTTGGTGTGCAAGCTAGTCCACTCAATTATTAACTTATGTAAAACACAATTACATGTTATCATCTAGCCTCGCATAATAAGGTTTCTAATCTTCGTGATGGTCTTTAAATAGAGGGTGATTCTCATTAAAATCACTACAAATGAGCATGAGAGTTTCAAGAGAGTCAGAGTAAATGTTGACCGTAGTTAACTTGCTATTCCAACAAAGATTGAATCCTTCAAGAATATCCAAAAGTTTTGTAACAATGTTGGGGTAATAATCAAGATATTTAGAAAAATATTTTATCCAGTTTTCTTGATCATCACGAATAAGGCCTCCACAAGCAACGGCTCCATTTATATTGATGGAGCTATCAATGTTGAGTGTAACCTAGCCAGGTTTAAGGGGTTCCATCTAGCTTGAGATATATCATGATTCGTTGATATGAGATTGAGTTTTGATTGAAGTTTAAGACATAATTGATTATATCTTAGGTGCAAGTAAAAGCAATGTATTTGACAAGGATGTCTCCTTTGGAGTAGACAAATTTATATCTTTCTTTCTAGATGTTCCAGCATATGAACAAAAGCCTCAGCCATTGAATTCTTCTTGTGGATAGGCCTCACGCATCACTCTTCGCATTCTAGAGTAGACAATCTTGCAAGGGGAAGAGAAAAGAAAACATTTAACTTAGAATTTTGGCCTAATCTCATCCATACCTCCCTAGATTTAACATAGTCACAGGATATGGATTGAAGAATTAGAAGAGTTACATCTAAAAGGGTAGGCTCTCTCACAAGAACCAATGCCATCAAATTTAGAGTTGACAAATTTGGTATCAAGGTGATTCCAACCAACTTTCTAAAGAAAAGATTTAATTTATTTCATATATGGATCATTTCCATGTTATGAACCAAATTTCAGATTTGGCATTGCTTCCTTTGTTTTCCATGGCTTTGTAACTTGATTTAATGGAAAAACTACCATCAGAGGAAGGTCTTCAACAAAGGGCATCATTTTCTCCTTGCGGATTGGGAGGTTGGACAAGTAATATTGATTTGATCACTTTAGAATGAAGATAGAAGCTCATCATGTTGACATTTCATCCTCTTATACTTGATTGAAAATTCAAGACTTTGGCATGAAGGATAGCATCAACATTAAGGAAGGCATATTTGGCAAGAGGCTTAAGAAGAGGTGATCACCTATCATACTAAAAGGATATTTCGTTTCCTTTTCTAACCTTCTAGCTAACTTGAGTTAGGAAATTGTTCCAAACTTGACAAATACTAGTTAGAATGCATGAAGATGAGCTTGTTTTGCAGATCATAAGGATAACAGGCCTATTGCATTTATATTTATCACAAAGGATCTTGACCCAAAGATAGTTAGGCTTCAAAATAATACCTTAACAAAGCTTTATAATACAAGCAATGTCCTAGCTCTGAAGGTTCTTGAATCTAAGGCTACCAGAAGCCTTGTCCTTTGAAATATGTTTCCTAAGAGAGGAGATGTGGCTTTTTAGTACCATCAAATGAGTCCAAGAGGAAAGTTACATGAACTTTTTTTTTAATTCATTAAGGATATGTTAGGTAGAAGCATGGTCTGCATAGTATAATTAAAAAGAGCTAAAGGGACATAATTTATGAGGATAGACTTCCTGACAGTATTGAGAAATTGACCCTTCCAAGTAAAAAGATGAGAATTCATTTCCTTAATTAGAGGAGCAAAGGTTAGTTTAGATTCTCTTTTATGAAGGATATGAATCCCAAGACATTTACTAAAATTTCTTATGAGTGGGATTCTAATGAAACTCTAAGTTGCTTTAGGCTATCAAGTTTAAGTAGAATGTAGTATTTGGCACTATAGTTCATCTCCCATAAGAGCAAAGCACACAAATTCTTGGTTCAAATGCTAATTGTTAAGTAGGGTTTTCAAATGATCAAACTAAATCTACAATGCAACAATAAATGTTTGTGAATTTTTATCTTAATTGGAATGAAATAAATGATGATAATAGAGAGCCCAAGTTAGATTTCTTAGCATTTATCATTGAATTTCAAAATTATACTAACACAAACAACCTCAATTAACCTAAGATGGAACACTTAAAAACCATTAGGTGTAGTGCTCCATTAAACTCAATGAACACCTAGGGTTTAGGTCAAGTGTAACCCTCCCTCACATCCACTCGATACAAGAGAAGATTAATAAAATCATCACTTAAACACACTAATTCAAGAATCATAGAATTTATTTGAATAGTTTTAGCTAAAGACTTGTTTCAAAAAATCATTAAAAACCATAATACATCTATATAAATGCGCAGTAGACACAACTCATAAGCACTCCTATCTCAATTGCATGCATTAAAACTAAGAAAATTAGGTTGAAAAATGGGCTATGCATCACGACATATGGTACATGCGCTGCGACATATGGCATAGAGCCACACACCCATATGCCATGGTATGTGACATCATGCACTGCAGCGTGCCTGTCTGAAATTTCAACTGTCATTTTGACAACAAAATGATAAACTTCCAACCTGCGCTGTTTTCACATACTATGTCCAATCGAAGTAATTCGGGCATCCACACAAGCTTATTTCATAAGCTAACTGATGAGACAGGTTTGGACATGATCTAACAGTTCAATTAAAATTTAAACACTTAGGTGTAAAAAGTTACTTTTTATGAAAATTTCGCACACCCAAACACTTAAATCGATCCCTTTCTCTCATTAGACCACACAAGACCTTAAATCAAGTCCAGGAGGACCTAATACACCTTATTAACTACAATATATCACATACATACATATATACTGAAATTTGACCCTTCAATGGCTAATTTTTCACTTTTCACAACTTTTAACAATTTGCCATTACCAAGCACAACTTGGTATACTTGGCCTTTTTCTCTACAAATACATATAAGACCACATCCATAACATATGTATTAATCAATATTATCTTTAAATTACTCATTTCATTATAATTTCACACATGGGCTTAAGATTCACTAAAAACACAACATTCCCAACTCATACAAATTCAAATCTTTAGCCACTAATTCATTTCATCACACATATATACAAATGGGCTAAGATTTCATAGAGTCATTTAAAACATGCATGCAATCTTATGACAACTCATATTTACAAATATACACAAGTGTTTAGTTCATTACACAAACTCAAAAGGGTCTCACAACCACAGCACCACTATGCTAGTCCAGACTCTCTTCTCTTACCCTGATTGCTGCTCGATCCTGTAAAAATATAACCACGAGATGAGACGAAAATCTCAATAACAGAGTAACTCACTCCTATTGACTATCACATGCAACTATATGAAAGTAAATCATAATATACAATTTTATATAACATATCATATATTTCATTTCAAATAACACTCATATTCAATATTTCATCACATTTACACTTGTTTCACTACTTTTCTTCACTTATACCACATATAGCAACATATTGCATTACCTAGCATGATCACTATTGACCAAACTTTCAAATCACCCTAACACAAGACTATAGGCTCGCCTTAGACTAATGTATACTCTTATTAGCCTTGAGCTCACCTTTAGTGGTAGAATCACTCAGCTAAAGGTGTTCTATCTTACTTTTGGACTATAATTTCTCCCAATACACATAATGGGGTGTTGTTGACTCCAATACCATATCGCACAGACACTAAGGAGTCCTATATCTCCAACACCACACCTCTACTAGAACTAAGGAAATCATCTCCAACATCACACCTTAAAAGGTACTAAGAAGGTATAATTCTCAAATACCGTGTCCCATCAAGCACTAAGGAGAATGTGCCATATGATCTTATCACCACCTTTCCACTCGAGTGAACTCCCACCCTTATGATCATGCTTGCCAAACCACATAAGTTTCAAATCACCATTTTATATACTTTATCACATATAGCATATATATACATATACCATATGAAATCAAATTTTTCAATACTTTTATTCAATCAAAAGCCATTTCATGCAACATTCACAAAATTTCATAAATCATACTTAGTTGAAAACTATTTTATGCACTACATAGCATACTCACACATAATTATAACAAATAATCAAACAAAGAAAGTTATTCAGTTACCTCAACCCTTCTATCACTAGAAAGGTTACCCATGAATTTTAACTATCACAACAGCTTATCACAAGTTTCCTTTCTGAACTTACACGTTTAATATGTTAATTTGAATACATTTGGCACAATTTAGTCATTTGATCCAATTTGACTAAAAACACATTTTTACTACTCATGGCTATATTCAGTTATAAATTCTTTTTCATTTATCCAGCTTAAGTCCATTACTATTCAATTACTACTTTATATCATCTTAAACGGTCTTATTTTACTCAAATTAGGTTTTCACCCTAAAATATCTCTCTCTTATGGCCAAATTGAGCCTATGGATTCAAAGCTCTATCGTCCAGCTTTAAACTAGTCACAAAGCTCTATTTAACTCTTGAGAACTATTTTATTACTATTAAGCAAGAATCAAACCCCTAAAATCTCACTGATTTAATTTCCCTATAACTCATTTTTAAAGAAATTTGTATAGAATGGAAGATAAGGGTTATACATAACTTACCCATTAAGTTATCGATCAGAAGCACCTTCTAATAACCTGAAATGGCTTGCCCTAGCTGACTTGCCCTTCTTCTCTTCTCCCTTTCATGTGTTTTCAATTTTTTCCTTTTGAAATTTCAAAAATTTCACAACTTAAGAAGTCATTTTTCTAGTCCATGCACCATGGCGCATGCAACACAAGCCGCAGCACATGGCATAGTGAGATTAATTCTCACAATACGCACTTGCTTTGACCCAAAATGTAATCTTTCCACTCGTACCTATTCATTTAACATCCCAATAAGTCAAATTATTAAGTAATTATCCAAATCTCTGATCCTATACTAATTACCACTTTACCATCTATTAACAACTAATCACAGGATTAAGAAATTTAGGACGTTACATTAAGTAAATTGAAATTTAACACTATGTTCAGCCTTATTCTACACAAATTTCAAATCAAAACAAGTGGAAGAAAAACAACTTAAGCTAAATTCATATAAGTTATATGAATCTAACTCAAGTTTAACATGAACTTTGAATAAGAATCAGCAAGAATACATGAACAAACCCTAAAACATCAAATAAATTCATGAATTTTAGATTTGGATGCAATACTAAAATCTCAATTCAACATCCATAATCTCATCTAAACATGAATTAGAATCAAGAGTCAATAATCTAAACTAATTACAGATTCAAAATCCTCAAGAAAATAAGATAAAATCTTGAAATTGAAAAAGTAAATGAAGAATACAAATATGGAAAATTTAAAATGCTAAGTCATACTCTTAGAGCTCTAAGTTGTTCAGCCTCTCATGCTCTTCTTCTTTACTTAAATCAGACCTTGAGCTTGAGAGAACTCCATGAATCTTAAGAAGAACTTTACTGGAACAAAATTCTAGAAGTGAATTAAAAGGAGATGATGGATGAAATTGTGGAAGAAGAAGGAATGAAGTGAAGTTGCACGTGATTTTTGGAGTTGAAGGAATGGATCAACACGTGAAAATGAAGAAGAAAAGAGAAGAAATGGATCTAGAAATGTAGACTAATGGTGCTGGATGAATTGGAATGAAGAAGAAATGGAGAAGATGAGAGAATTTGAGAGAAAAATGGAAGCTAAAGAGAGAGAATGAATTTGAAGAATGAGGCTCTAAAATGAAAATAAGGCTTCTGTATGTGTGAAAAATGTGAGTGAGGGTCATAAAAACAATGCTAGAGGGTGATAAAAATAAAGCTCTAAATCTAAATAGCTAATTTCTAGCTAGAAAATGAGGTGTAAAATAAACAAAATAAATTTAGAAAATGGGGCTAAAAGTGGCACATAATGATTTGATCATAGAGCATGGAATATTGTGAATGAGATGTGGACAATGTGATCCTCTTTGACTTGTCTTCAGTTGCCACATACACATGCATTAGATTTAGATATGAGTCACGCACAAATGCTTCTCCTTTACCTCATGATGATGTCATCTAATAATTTCCTTGGATCATATTTGAAGTCACGCACAATATGCTCTTTGTTTCCCTTTTTGATGTCATCCAATGCAGCCATGCTCCTTATATTTAATCAATTAATTCCCTTACTTTTAATTCCTGAAAAAATGATGCCATAATTAGCCCCTTGCTCTCTTCCTTTATTAAATTTTCAATTCTTAAATTCTCCAAGCAAGTTGACTAGTCTTTGCTCCTTGATTTCAAAGTTGACCTTATAAAAATCTGAAAATACAAAACACAAGATTAAATAAATTCTAAAAAGAGAATTAAAAAGAAAGAGAAGAGAATTAATGTCGAAGATATCAACTTAGGGTTTGAAAATGTCAAAACAATCATCAAACAGCAATATAAGGGTTTATAAGATAATTATAGAAAAGACAACTCAAAATTGAGAATAAAACCCTAATATGCAGAATTTGATATCCAAAACTAAGTGTTTTAATATGTAAAATATATGATAAATCAGGTTCCCAAGTCACTATTGATATGCATGGCACTATTAATATTGACATTCCTAGAGTAGTAGAGTTTAGATATAGTGGTATTGATTTTTTTGTATAAGGCTTTGCATGAAAGAGCAAGACATTGATGAATTACCTTTGCTTGATTAAGGGATTCATCAGTAAAAAGTAACAAGTTATCAATAAAAAATATATGAGAAATTGAAGGAACATTAGTTGTTAGGCTAATGGGCTTCTATCCTTCTTGTCAATACTACTAAGAATGCAATGACTTAAATATTTAATGCAAAGTATAAAGAGATAAGGAGATAGAGGGTCCCCTTGTCCATGAGTGGGAGTGAATTCATGTGAAGGATCCCTATTCTAAAGAGCTTTTATTCGTGTTATAGCGCATCATCGATGAAATCCTAAGAAAGTCTATTAGAAGTGATCAATCTTTAAATTCATGAAACTATGTTTACTGGTCTTATTTCTCATGAAGTGGATAACCTCTTAGCCAATGATAATATTATCACTACTTTGATGGCCATAGGGCCATAAAAAAAACAAAAGAAAAACTCCACCTCTTCCTATGTATTCATGGGGTATTGGGACTACAAAGCCTAGTATAACACTCTAAATTTTCACATCAATATTTTGCAAAAATATATTTTAGTTTAATAACCAACACCCAAAATGGGTCCAAACATCACTTTTCACCAATTGTTGACATAACCTAACTAGAGTCCATAATATGGTATACACTTAACCACAATACATCTACTTATAATATTGTAACATCTCAAAATTTATTTAAATATTTAAATTGATTAATTAGATGATTTAACTAATTAATTGGATTAATTATGAATTAATAATTAGGCTAGAATGGCCATATAGCCTATTGGACTCTTTAATATGTTTAGATTATGGCTAGAAAGGTTATTAGGTCAAAATGAGCCTAAAGTCTGAGTTTAAGTTAATCTACCCATTTTAAGTTATTTGCCACAATGAACAATGTAGCTCATCATGGCAAGAGCCTTGAAATTTTAAAACATAGAGATGTGATCAGGTAACATTTTGAAAGAGTTTTCAAGAGAGTAAACGAGAGAAGGACAACATGCTTAGCTAGGGTTTGCCCTTTAGGATAGCTTTGAATCATTTTGGAGTATTCTAAGATTTAGGTAAGCCCTGGATACTTTTCTTATACTTTCTTCTATGCGTTTCTGGCTTTTTGTTTTTTGTGAGGGTGAAAATTCAAACCTAGGGTTGAGTTGCAGCAACTTCCAAGGTATTAGTAGAGGTTATGTTTATTATTTAGTGCTTCTATATTTAAGTTTTAGTAGTTGAGTTAACCCTAATGCTAAACAATTAAGACTATTAGGAGCTAATGATGGTGATGGTTAGGCTTATAGAGAGTTAAATAAACTAATGAAAGTTAGTTTGTAGATTAGATATGCTTAATCACGCTTAATGGAAGATTAAGCCTTAATCACGATTGGAAAATAGTTAATGATGATTAGTCATTAATAATGTTTTATGGCTTTTTGTGTATATTATACTATTTTGGAGCTTACATTGGTAGGAAGCTCTCTCCGAAATCCAAATTTTCACTCTTAGGGTGGTAAACTTAAGAGTTGAAGTAACCAAGAATCTTATAATTGCATATAATTATGTCTAAAATAGCATTTAAATTAGGGTTAAAGTATAATTTTGTCTTTAAACGATTCTCGAAAGAGCAATATTGCCCCTAAACTATTTATTGTAGCAATGTTGCCTCTAAATTAATTAAATCGAAATAATGTTGCCCTTACCATTAAAACGTCCATTACTATAGTTAGTGGGACTCACTTTTCATGAGTTAAGGTGTAATTTTACCCCTAAATTATTCTCAAAGGAGCAATATTGCCCTCACTATTTAAAAATTATAAAATTAAATAAAAATAAAATTACAATAATATTAAATAAAATAATATTAAATGTATATATAAAAATAAAATTATAATAATATTAAATAAAATAATATTAAATGTATATATAAAATAAATAGAAAAATATAAATTATAATTTTATAACTTGTTAAATATTAGTAAATTAATCTTAATTAAATTAAATATGAGTAGACTCAAAAGTATCTGCATTTACACTTATAATTATCTACATCTTTATAAAAAAATGATCCCAAATTATATTTTATACATATGAATTGTTCAAAAATAAAGTTGACTTTTAATATGATCTAATTTTTGAATTGTTAAAAATTTTTAATCTTTTTTTAATAGTATATTTTAAACGGTGTAGTTTTTTTAAAACCACTCCCATTCCCAATTCAACTTCAATTTTCAATTTAATAATAGCTTAACTCTTGTCTAATTCAACTTAATCATAAAAATAGTTTTTTAGTCCAAATCGAGTCGTTAACGACGGCTTCAGTTTATATAGGTGCAAATACAAATATTTTGAATCTACTCAAATTTAATTTAACCAAAATTCACTTATATTTAACAAGTTATAAAATTATAATTTATAATATTGTTAATTTATGATATTTTATTAATATACTATAAATTTTTTCTTATATTTATTTTATATA
The DNA here is from genome assembly GCF_029017545.1 of Prosopis cineraria. Classification (NCBI taxonomy): domain Eukaryota; kingdom Viridiplantae; phylum Streptophyta; class Magnoliopsida; order Fabales; family Fabaceae; genus Prosopis; species Prosopis cineraria. The sequence goes on along the minus strand of NW_026556239.1, from coordinate 26,575 downwards.
ATATTATTATAATTTTATATTTATATATACATTTTGATATTATTTTATTTAATATTAGTATAATTTTATTTTCATTTAATTTTATGATTTTTAAATGATGAAGGCAACATTGCTCCTTTAAGAATAGTTTAGGGGCAAAATTGCACCTTAACTCATGAAAAATGGATACCACTAACTATAGTAATGGACGTTTTAACGGCAGGGGCAACATTGCTCCAATTTGATTAGTTTAGGGACAATATTGCTATAATGAATAATTTAAGGGCAACATTGCTCCTCCGAAAATAGTTTAAAAGTAAAACTGTACCTTAACCCTTTAAATTATTATGTAGATCCATGTTATTAAGTGTTTAGTATGGATTGGCTATGAGATTATGAACATTTAATTGTTACTAAATGCAAGTTTGTCTGTAGAAATACTTTTTAGATGATCTATTTTTTACTTGGATGTTATGTGATGTGAAAGATAAATAGTGATCCTCTATTGGTTGTGAATCAGTGATGTGATTTATATGCTAACATGCATGGTCAGTGTTGTTATATGAATTGGATAAAAGCATGACAATTTGCATGATTGTGGTTGTGTAATCCAGAGGGCATGCAAGTAATGATGCTATATATATATATATATATATTGTTTTTTAAGATATGCATGAGTAGATTGCATATGAATCATTGAATGGTATGAGTATGATGGGTGGGAGTTTACTCTAGAGTAATTAAAAGCTAGCTTAGTCAAAATCCATATGGTGTAGCCTACATTGAGTTTGTGCATGGTGGTTGGCATCTTTGATTACTAATGTTCTTAATATTACCATTAATCTATGGGGGTGGCATGGGTCAGACATGATGCTTAGTATTACTAATCCTAAATTGGACAATATGAGTCAAGCAATATATGATACCTTGAAACTCGAGTAAGGGAAACCCATAGTTCGAGAGTGAGTGTGTGAGCCTTTAGCTAAGTAAGCCCTCACAATTAGAAAGCAAGGCTAGCTTCAGTTGCATAAATTAGTCCTATATGATTAATAGCTCATAGGTTCAATCAGATAACATAAGGAGAGTTATAAGGTAGCCGCACTACTCATAATCATTTATATATTTGTATGAAACTAAGTTTATATGATGTTTTGGTTGATATGCTAATGTTTGCCTTGCTATGCAATTACCACACTTTAAAGTGCTTTCTTTAAGCTTTTTAGTTACTGAGATTATTTAATCTTACTCCTATTACTTAATAATTTTTAAGTGATGATAGGGTGAAGAGTAGGGGAAGCCTTAGAGGCCAAGAGCTACAGACTTTATCATATAATCTCTAGTACTCGTTATATGTATAATTAAGCATGGTACTTGCCAACTTAAGATGATTTGTATATGTTAATTATATTCATTTACATGTGAACTCTATTTGAAAACATAAGCATTTTGATTGGGTGGCCTTTGGCTTTTTATAGAAACGCCCCACTTGTAAATGTATAATGGTGGTGATTGACATTTTTGTATTAGGGATTATGAGTAGTTTATGCATATATTGAATTATTGCATTGAATTAGAGGGATGGAAATTTTTTGATAATTCATAATATTGTGCCATCAAGGTAGTGTTTGTCGTGATGAACATCATGTTTGGCTACAGTGAGGACAAGTATTTGTGTTGTCCATAATAAGAAAGGCAGTTAGCAGCGACGAGGAGGCCTTTGTGCTACAAGCTGCCGCGTGAATGCTAGTGGCCATAATGAGGGTATTCTAGTAGTGTTGGCTGCGACAAGGGTAATATATATCACTGTGCGTGATTAATCATATGATGGCCACAACAAGTGTGTCTTAGTCGCAACAAGGGAGTCAATATATAGTTAGTAGCAGCGAGCTAGTGCAATCTTCCAAAATTGATTGTTTTATCCTTTTTGTACTTTGTTCAATGTAATGTTTGATATTCCATGTTTTCATATGTTTCAAACACTCTAATTGTAAAAAATATTATGTTTAATCATTAAAATTTTTTTGAGATCCTAATTTCTAGTTATCATTTAATGAATATTTTAGATGTAAAGTCACAGTTGATTCTTTCGTTTAAAGGTGTTGGTTAGAGGAGTAGTTTAGGAGCTAATGAGAAAGGTCATTACAAATATCATATAACAAAACATATTCTAGACATGAACAAAATAAATCCATAGTTGGGTTATAACCACCCAATACAGTTATATAATAATATCTCAATTTCAAGTTGTAATCAAAATATCTAAGGCAATCAACTTTGTCTGTGAGAACTCCTCATGGCCAACATATGTAGAGGCTATCAAAAGTTAGAGTTTGTATGCTCGAATGTATCAAAAATTTTTCTAAATTAGCAAATATACATTCCTAAATCAAAGAGGCAAAACAAAAGAATTGGTATCTCATACATCAAGTCTAGGCCTCCAGTGCTTTTTTAGTTAGACTCGCTCTTGTAAAAATATTAACAATGAGAAATGAAAAATAAAAATCTCAATAACCAAAATTAATTAATATGCAAAAATGAATGTGATATAACTAACCATGCAATTGCTAAATGGGGAAGACAAAATATTTCCAAACACATATTATTTAAACAAATGAACAATGAATATGCATAACCATACTTTAAATCCCTCTATACATTGTTCCCGAAAACAAGTCACCTATCCAAAGGTGAATTATTTCAAGCTATAGCCACTCATTGGGTTTAATGAAGGCTTACCATGTGATAAGTAATCCCTAGACAAAATGCCCAGAAACATATTGCAAAAACCCAACAAATCATGCATATCACAAACATTTTTGAATAAGAAAACATATCTAAACAATTTCATGCTTCCAAACAATAATTATACCAAACATAGTATTTATATACATTTTATTCCACTTGGCAATTAAATTCCAAACACTATAATATACTTTCCAAACACAATTTAATATGTCAAATACAAATAATCAATTACATATACAAATCATCACACATTAACAACAGTTATCTTGTGGTTTGCATAATAAATTCTCCTTTACAAAACTTTTTTCACCGCACTCTTTGCCGACACAATCTACACAAATTTTTCACATTACATAAAATTAATTTCAAGCTTGAAATCAACAAACATAAATAATTATAAAATTAGAAAACCTAAGTCCCTAAATTATTAACACTTAATTAAAGTTAGTAACTTAACCAACCCCTCAACACTTCTTTCTGCAATTTCCAAACACTAAATAAATTATAATTAATTCCCAAATCACTTCTAATATAAAAAATTCATCATTTCTATTCCTTAAGTTTGTCCAAAAATGCCCCAAAAATAAAAATTTGTTCTCAAGCATTAAATTATCATTCCAAAGCTTTATAAACATTTATCTATGCCTAAATAAATATCCAATCATAAAAAAATCCTAAAAATTGGGATTCAACACAAACTCAACAATATAGGTATAGGGTTTAACCCATAACCTTCAAATCCAAAATTCAACCTTAAAGAAATGTTTTATAAAATTTGTTATACCCCTAACAACCTCAACAATCATATTTAATCATCATTACTTCATATTACCTACCCCATAAGAGAAACCCCAACAAAAAAGTCTCCACAAATCTAAAGGAAACTATGTAGAATGACAAAGAAGAAGGCTAAAAACTTACCTCAAGTGGTTGCAAGGCTCAAAACTAGCTCCAACATACTAGAAAATCATGCCTTAGCAAAGCCAAGATGAAGCTCTCTCTGTTTTCTTCTCCCTCTCTCATGTTTTTGACCTAAAACACAAAACAAAGATCATTTTAAAAATGCTCATTTGGTCACGGTCGTGATAGTTTTAATCCTGTTTGCATGCAAAGACAGCTAATTTAAATAGCCCTCCATCTTTGTTAATGTCGCAGTCAAGCCCTATGCAATATTCATTCGTGCACGGACAACATCATAATGGCCAATTCTTACTTAAGCCCATAGGTTTGGGCCAACCCAACCCAATTCTTGTTTTGCACCTAATTAACAATCTTATATGATTTTAAGTCCAATTTAATCTATGATTAAATGGCTAAACATGTGATTAACCTCAAATAACTTCAAATACAAATTTATTTTTCAATTAAACCTTAAAATAATATCAATCCTGGTTTTAAATCCTCAATAAAACATCAATTGTCACAATTTATTTTTGATATGAAAATCAATTTGTCACACCTAGCAGAAACGTGTGTCCCTAAAAAAAAAAGTCAAATATACCAATACGTTATACATACACATATGTAATACATATTAAATATATGTGTCTTTATCAATATTTTTTTAAAAAATAAAGCATATATTTTATTACTTCTTCTGATTTTATATATAAATAACTTTCTAAAAAAAATTAATAGTCCTTTTTATGCATCACTTTAGTTAAAAAGATGGATAATTAATTATTAATTTTTTAATTTTATTCTTTTATACTTTTTTATGAGTAGTGTAAGAGATTAAGTATAGAAGAAAAAATGTTTTTAAAAATAATGCGTTTAATAAGTATAAATTGAGAAATTTCTTTCTTTGTTTTGACAATATTAATAATTCAACTAGCTTTCCTTAATTCACCAGTGATTAAATAAAGTATTTGGTTAAAATATTGTTATTATTAAAATTAACGTTTCATTAACAACAAATGATACTAGATATTTATATTATAAATTATTTTTAACTAAATTATTTATTAACAATTATTATAAAATTGAGCATGAGTTTATCATTTATTTTTTGTTTAATTTGGAAAAAAGTCACTTCTATTTTTTTTAAAAAAATCAGAAATATGAAATGAGTTATGAAACTTGATTGAAAATATAAACACCTATATATATATATATATTAATATATTCTATGTAACTTTTTTAAAGAATATATGGTGTAATTTTCTATTTTGATACATCAGTTTTAATTTATTTTTAAAAATTAATTATAATACATATTAAAAAAAATAACATATACATATTTTTTTGGGGGGAAAAAGTGGTTTGCCTTCAACCATGAGGCTAGTTCTACCCCTGTTGTTCATTTTTTTTTTTTTTTGAATAAGGGTGATGAATGTATGTATCATTGAGCTTGCCAATAGTGTCAGGATCCCAAAACCCTTTTGACAAGTCTAGAAATGCTATTTTTAAGGTCATTCCAATGGCTATGGATTAAGCCGGCATTGAGATCATCCAAGTCTGGACCTTTAAAGGCTTTGATGTCAAAGGAAGCATTTTTAATCTCTTCATCATTAGCTTCCATGTTGATGGAAAACAATTGAGAAGAGGAAAGGGGAGGAAAGGTTCCTTTGATGCTCAACTTAGGTTTCCACTGAACATCTTCCCTGAAAGTGTTTTCAAAATAGGAAACAACCATGTTCTTGAGGTGCTGTGGTCTTGCATCCAATTTCCATATTCATGTTTAAGAGATTAGACTTGATTCCTTTTCCTTCTAACTGTTACAGAGACACGAAAGAATTTTGTATTGTGATTACCCCATGTCAACCACTTGCATATTAATTTTTTGAGCTAGATTAACTTTTCTTGGAGAACAACTTTGTTTCGTAGAGTTTCTGTTATGATCAATTCTCTCTAATCTTCTTCTAAGAATCCTTCTCTTTTTAGCAGTGATACTACCAATATTCTTTTTGTTCCACTGAGAGGCAGATATTGCAAATTTGGTAGCTCCCACGTTTCATTCATTATTTAGCCAAGAGTCTTGGTTGAGAGATTTAAACATGGCACAAGTGTGATAAAGGGTGACCGCCTATGTCTCAAAGATTTGGAATTGTAGGCGCGTTGTCTCTGAAACTTTTCACTTAAGAGTTGATGATTTACAAAGACAAAGAAGAGCCGATACCTTAATGCTTCTCAAAACTAGAATTAGCAGTAAAAAAAAAAAGTTGATAAAATTATGAGCAAATTAGGTTTTCCGAACTAGATTAGAGAAGCTATGGTTTATGTAGGGGCATTTGGCTCCTGTGGAATGAGGATGAGGCGTTCAATTTGTTGAATACTTTTATTCCACACTCGAACTATTACACTGTAAAGTTAAAAAAAAAAAGTAGGTATAGATTCTTGTTTTTGGCTCACCAATGCTTATGGTGAATCAAATTATCTTCTTGGAAGATATCTGTGGAGGGACCTCAAGACTATTTGTAGAATTATGAGCGAGCCATGAATGGTAGTAGGGAATTTTAATGCCTATCTCTCTAAGATAAAAATAGGGTACTCCTAATACTACCTCTATGAAATATTTTCAGAACTGCTTTATTTACAACGGCATTATCGACATTAATGTGGTGGGTGATATATTTACATGGGAAAGAAATGATGTAAAGGAGCAGATTGATTGTGCTTTTACAAATATTCAATGACAGCTTCGTTTTCCTCAAATTGTTGTTAAGCACCTGAGCAAATTTGGATATCATCATAGGCATGTTGAAACTAGAAAAGTCAATGGAAGAGTTTCAATAAAGACTCATTAACTACACTTATTTAAATTCAAAACTCCTAAATTTTTAAAATTTCACTACAATTCATGAGTACTAATTTTATATTAAATTTTTTCAAAAAAATGATAAAAATGCCTTTCATTTAAATTAATATTAGAATTGTCATACTTCACTTGTTCATTAATTTACAAAATATTATTAATTATTTTACTTCACTTGTTCATTTCCTTAAAATAAAATCAAGTGAAATCTAACAATGGACAAATAAAATAGAGTAATGAATAACAGGTTGTAAGTAAATGAATAACATATATTATATAAATTAATAAATTATTTTTAAGATAATTTAAATACTTAAAATGAAAACAAGTTAAGTAGGACAATTAATAATATTTTGTAAGTAAATTAATAAGTGAAATAGGATAATGAATAAGTGAAGTAGAAAAATTATGATATTAATTTAAATGAGGGGTAATTTTATCATTTCTCTCGTAAATTTAATATCAAATCATTAAAAATTCTTCCAAAGTTAATATAAGGAAGATTTTTTTTTAATGACCAATTCATAATTTTATCTAGGCATGAATGCATAACATAATGAGTGTGGATGCTGTATCTACGAGATGTTATCTATGCTATAGAATTAATATTTGACCGGAAATTAATGAAACAATAAGTTAAAGGATGGTTTCTCCTTTCTTCAATTTGTGTCTTCTTACTTTCTTTTGTCTACATTTTCTTATTCTCACCCTCTCCGTTGTCCTTTTATGTCTTCTCTTCTAAATCTTTATGTCAGAGACATAAGACACAATAAAAGGTAGAGCATGATTTGTGTTTTTTATATCTCATGTCAAAATTTTCAATAATTGATCTCCATAATATCATGAGAGATTTACTAAAATGTGAGGACTAAATGTATCTTTAGATTTTTTTCTTTAAAAAAATCATATCAAGATTGATTTTAATCATTAAGAGGTCTCATAAAATATATAAAATATTTTTAAATTCCAAATCTTATATTATTATAACTTGATAAAAGAATATGATAATTTAGATATAAGTTTAATATTACATTATCATTTTTTTATCAAATTATAATTATATAGAATTTGAAACTTGATAATAATATATATATATATATATTATGAGATTTTAAGATAATTAAAGTTTTTACGTGTGAGACTTCTAAGTAATTTTTTCTAGAGTTGCACAAAAAATAGGATGGCACTAGATTTCACGCTAACCTGAAGTCCAGTGTCTTTTATGAAAAGAACTAGATTAGACAACTCGTAGTTCTGTCTTGTCTAGTGATAACCTGAAGATTAACAGGACCAAACTTGATCCATAGGACTGGAGATTGGTCCTGTCAGTTTAGTACTCACATAGCTTTTTTTCCCCTTTTTATTCTATGAGAGGTAATAATCCATTTCAATTAAGATAATAAAAAAACTTATAATAATAAATCCATAATAATTTCAAACAATAAGAAAAATTTTTTTTGTTATAATTCAAATGATTTAAATTTATAACTTTAACAAAAACAACACTCAATCAAATTCAACAACATTACATTACAACAATAATTTGAAAATAAACTCAATAAATCTTCATACAATCATCTTTTTAACATCAATTGCACTTCAAACATTTATCAAAAATAATTTAATTATAATTATAATAAAAAAATTAATAGGATTGGACTAGATCAAATGATTAAGATGCTTAGTTTCTTGTCCAGTTCAACCTAAAAAAATAATTTAGTCTTTTCAGTCTTTTTAATCTTGAAGGATCAGTGTTTATACGAACCGAATAAAACTGAAACCATCTTAAGTTGGGCTGAATCAGAAAAATTAAAAGACTTTTGCACAGTCCTAATTCTTCCATCTTTTTATCCTCATGCATGTGTTTAACGTCAAGGCACCGGTGCCACGTGTCAAACCCAACTTACAAGAAATAACAACGAATAATGGTGGCGCGCACTCCCAGACTAAACACTTTAGCATACATACAGTGGAAACCAATCGACTTCTCTGATACTCTGCAGCACCCTGCTGTCTAAATCTCTCCTTGCCAAGATCTGCGGCCGCAATGGCGACTCCTACGCAGGAAGCCATCGAAACCTTCATGAGAATCACCGGATCCTCCGAGTTCGTCGCTATTCGGAAGTTGGAGGCGAGTTTCTCCGCCTAATATGCTAAATTATACAGATCCTCTTATATGGGTTCCAAAAACAAGAAATTATTATTAAATCCGTTTTTGTTTTGAGAAATGTACTTTTCATTAGTTTATTTTCGCATTGTGGCTTCTTTGTATGTTTCATTTTTTTTAGCCAAGCAGATATTCTAGAAATGTAACCCATGGATGATGAAATATTCTTTTTCTGTAACTACTATTAGTCTTCTTTGTGCATTGTCCATCGCCACTGTGATTCTTTTCCTTATAATTAATTTCATGGTTTAACGCTATCATTTGGGTTAGTTACATGCCAAATACTTTTCAGTCTAAGCCCAAACCCTTACACTTTTAAACATATTTTGATTGGTAAGCAGGAGTATGGAGGCAATCTGAATGAAGCTGTCAATGCCCATTTTATTGAAGGGAATAGACACATGTATGGCAAATAATTCATAATCTTTTTCCTATTTCCTTTCAATATTTTGGCTAGAACCTAAATGATGGTGCTTCGTATACCATAAGAACTAAGAAGTTCTGAGTTTTCTTCACCTTTTCTTTTATTTACAAATTTGTTGCAACTATACTGTTCAGTGTGGGGCAAAATCTTGCTGCTGATCCGCAGTATAATCACATGGATGTAAATAATCAAAACTATGCTGGATCACGTGGACTTTTGCCTTTACTCTCTGCTGTGAGGAGGTTTCGACCTTCACTACTGCTTGACTCAAATTATAGGAGAGAACTAAGGGACTTGTATAACAAGACTAGTTGTACTCCACGTAACAGTCGTGCACCATGCACTTCACACCCAGGAGAAGTGAGGGAAGCTCCGGTGGGGATCAATAGTACATATGAGCTGTCCCATTATTCAGGATTGAGCTCTTCAAGTGTAGATGTGACTGGAAATTCCTCATCTCATGGTCAAGGGTTTTATGGGGCAAATGATTTTCAAAGCAATTGGAACTTAACTCAGCCAAACTCCTCACATATACCAAATAATGCTACAGAGGAGGAAATGATTCAAGCCGCAATAGAGGCTTCAAAGTTGGAGAGCAGAGAGAGTGCTTCAAGGAGGCAATCTGGCACTCTTAATGTATATCATATCTTAAAGCTTAGATTTCTCTTTCTTTATGCTGTCTAAAGTCTCCCCCTTCTTTCTCTATTAATATACTTTCAGGATTCAATAGATAGTAGGCTTCTCCAAAGTAATTTTGACCAAGAAGATGAAGATTTAGCTCGTGCAGTATCATTGTCCTTGGAGGTTTTGAAATCGTATTGGTATTCTTATTATGTGCTTTCTCCATCTTCTTGGTCCTTTATTTAATCACCAATGAACTCAGATGGCAGAGCAAGAGAACGCAATGTATGAACATCTAGCGAAACTGGAAAATGAAAGAATAGGAGTTCATGATCTGTCAACCATGAGAGAGAATGCCAGCAGTAGTGGATGGCAGGTGCATACTTTGTTAGCCTAATGATTTTTTTCAAACATACTCACACAAGAAACTTGTGCGCTTAAGATGAAATGCTTGCATACTTTGGCAATAGCAGGTGAAGACCTATATTAAGACTTTGGAAGGCCATAGTCCCCACCCACAAGTTTGAGATTGAATAAGGCGGAAAAAAAACCTTTACATTTTACCTTTCCCCTCCTTTTCTGAAAGTCTGGCCTCCACAAAAATTTATGTTTTTTCTATGAAACCCTCAACTTTATTCATTCTGGCTCTTCCTGCATTCTATTTCCAGTTCTTCCTGTTCTGATGCAAAATGAATGCTCATTAAAAAGCTAGGCAAATACTGCTAAAATTATTTCAATTTATAGCATTTGTCTCAATTGTGTGAACTTAATCTTGCAAATCTAAAGTATAACTTATTTGGATGACCTGGGCAGAGTTCACAGAATTGTGATATTCAATTTGAAGTTGCCATCATGAAACTTATTTTTCAGTCAGCTTATTTGTTCTTATTGTTTGTATTTGGTTTGAGCACTTTAGAAGGTATAGGAATGAAACTGTTTTTCTAAGGACCTGTGCAATAAACAAGGCATACAGATGTTTCTTCTAACAAATGAATATTTTCCAAGTAAAGCCAGGAACCTCATCCAACAGAGATGGAACCCAAAATGCAACACAGTCAATAATGGGTGCTCCATTGAGCAGCAGTGCTGGTAGTCATCTTCAAGGCAATGAAGATGTATTTATTTCTCAAGAGGTAGCTATAGAAACCCAAGATAATTTGATTTACTCTTGAAAATTTACATCTCAAAACAATGATGTTATGCTGATGCATTGTTGGTTCCTTTTGGCAATGTAGTGGGGAAATATGTCATCTGAAGAGCTTAATGAAGCATTTTTGCTTGAGACAGCAATTTTTGGTGACACGTCTGATCACACTTCACAGAATGTTTCATCTTTCCCTGATCTGCGACATTGTCCGGAAAGAATTGTGGATCCTAAAGTGAAGTTTCCACTATCTCCAACACCACAGTCTTTAACAGCAACTCGGTTGCTTAGAGAACAACAGGTTTTGAATTCTTCATCTCTGTGTTGGCTAAAGAACAACAGTTTTCACCTGTGGTGGCTATTTTTGTGTTAGTGTGTACAGTGTTTGTGACAGGATAGCATGGTGTTTCAAATTTTTATGCAGGATGCTGAGTATCAAGCATCACTGCTGGCTGACAAACAAAAGGAATTGAATGCTCTAAGAAAAGTTGAAACCCAATGCTTAAAGGAACAAGAGTCATGCAAGAAGCTTGAAAGGAAGGTACTAAATTCGTCAAGTTTCTGGCTTGTTAAATTGTTTCCTTGGTGTTAGCTTAACTATAAAACATTCATTCCTTTTGGATTAGTATGTAATGTTGCTCAAGGCTATAGATATTCTCAGCTGCCTAACTTTCCAGTGGTCATTTGTGGTATTTTTTTTCCCCATCAGTAATGCTTGTTAGAATATTAATGCAGCATCAGAATTCAATAATATGAGCATAACTAATGGCAACTGACAATGATAGCTTGTCTAGAAGTGTGGATTTATGAAATTTGATGGCTCACACTTTCATGTAACTATACTTATTCAAGTCAATGATAGCTTGTCTAGAAGTGTCTGTGCATTATACACCTGACTTCGCCCTCATATCAGATATTGAATCATGCTATTAATCGCCACCTTGACCAGAAGGTGATGTGGCTATGGGTATAGGGATATGGACTGAGGCCTTGAGTAGTTTGAGTGTTTGACTTTCAGTGTATCAAACAATAATTCTAAATGAATATGTAGTTTTATCAAAATAAATTGGGAGATGTATGGTGACATGTTGATTGCAAACTATTATTTAAAGAAGTGAAAATATTCTGAAGATGAATATGTGGTTCAAATCATAACTTTGTTTAAATGTAATTTTGTTTGAAAGATGAAACCCTATTCTATCTATGCAGTTCTCTTGGTGGAAAACTGCATGATTGTCTTCTTTGTTGATCATAGTAAATGATGTTAAAGGAAGGGGCTACCTTGACATCATTTTAAAGGGATTGGTCTGACTGGATAGAATTTTTACATTAATTGTTCCTTCTGTAGTCTTCCATTTGTGGTTACTTATATTGCCTTGTAGGAAAGAATTATGTCTTGTTCTGCAGTATTATTGCTTTATTATGGTCTCAAAATTTTTACTCTTTTGGTGAATATCACCTCAGGTGGTTTTGTTCTTTATAAATTATAATATTGAAATATATGAAACTATTAAATTTTCAAGTCATGTACCCCTTTTATGGTTACAGGAGGAGAAAATGTTCCTTAAGAAAGAAACTTTTCTTCCTGAGGAACCCCCCATAGATGATAAGAATGCAATTACTATTGTCATCCGAATGCCAGATGGTAGCCGGCGTGGACATCGATTTCTCAAGACTGACAAGCTTAAGGTAAACTTGCATTAGAATTTCAAAGCTGTAGAGTTGATGTTCATTATAATCCAAATCATCTTTAATGATGAATGAGATCAACTATTGAAATAGGTTCATATATAAAAATTATAACTCCTATTGATAGCTTGTCCTATTTGACATTCTCACTTTGTCACAAATGCATACAACAACAACAACAACAACAAGCCTTTATCCCACTAGGTGGGGTCGGCTATATGGATTGCAAGACGCCATTGTGCTCTATCATTTATTAAGCTTTTAGAAATATTATTAATTAAGAGATCACGTTCAACAACTTCCAAGAGTGTTCTCTTAGGCCTTCCTCTACCTCTCTTAATCGGACTCAAAGTTATATGTTCCACTCTTCTCACTGGTGCCTCCCTTGGTCTTCTTTGTACATGCCCAAACCATCTCAATCGATTTTCTACCATTTTTTCCTCAATAGGTGCCACCCTCACTTTTTCACGTATGTGCTCATTTCGAATTTTATCTTTACGTGTATGTCCGCACATCCATCGTAACATTCTCATCTCTGCTACTCCAACTTTATGCTCTTGCTGTCCCGTTAGAGCCCAGCATTCACTACTATATAACATTGCCGGTCTGATAGCAGTACGATAAAACTTTCCTTTAAGTTTATTAGGCACCTTACGGTCACAAATAACTCCTTTAGCTTTTCTCCAATTAAACCACCCAGCTTGAATTCTATGTGAAATATCTCCACTGATTTCGCCATCATTTTGGATAATGGCTCCCAAATATCTAAACTTTTCTACTTGAGGTATAATTTGATCTCCCAATTTCACTTCCAAATTATTTTCGAATAGTCCTTTATCAAATTTATAATATAAATATTCCGTCTTACTTCTACTCAGACGAAAACCTTTCGACTCCAATGTCCTCCTCCATAACTCAAGTTTGCAATTCACCTCTTCTCTTGTCTCTGCTATAAGAACTATATCATCCGCGAAGAGCATACATTTCGGGATTTCCTCTTGAATATGTTCCGTCAAAACATTTAAAATCAAGTTGAACAAATAAGGACTCAGAGATGATCCCTGATGTAGCCCAATCTTTATAGGAAAATCCTTTGTTTGACCACTAGGCGTTCTTATACTAGTTTTTACCCCCTCATACATATCTTGTATGGCTTTAATATAAGTAATCCGTACTCCCTTTTTTTCCAACGCTTTCCAAAGCACTTCTCTTGGTATACGGTCATAAGCTTTTTCCAAATCAATAAAAACCATGTGTAGATCTTTATCTTTACAACGATACTTTTCCATTAATCCCCTTAGTAGATAAATCGCCTCTGTAGTTGATCTACCTGGCATAAAACCAAATTGATTCTCAGAAATACTTGTCTCCAATCTCAACCTGTGCTCAATTACTTTCTCCCACAATTTCATTGTGTGGCTCATGAGTTTAATCCCTCTATAGTTAGTACAATTCTGAATATCTCCTTTATTTTTATAAATAGGAATTAATGTACTTCTCCTCCACTCATCAGGCATTTTCTTGGACCGTAAAATCACATTAAATAACTTAGTTAACCATCTCACCCCTTCTTCACCTAAACATTTCCACGCTTCGATAGATATACAATCAGGTCCGTTAGCTCTACCATTTGCCATTTTCTTAAGAGCTTCCTTTACCTCCTTATCACGTATTTTTCGATAGAATGACAAATTTTGTTCTCCTTCACCAGTTACTAAATCCTCCAAGTTACTAGATGAATCCTCTCCATCATTGAAAAGTTTAGAAAAATAAGTCTCCCATCTATTTTTAATTTCATCATCTGTAACTAAAATTCTTCCCTCTTCATCCTTAATACACCTTACCTGTTCTAGATCTCTTGATTTTCTTTCCCTACTCTTGGCAATCTTATAAATATTTTGCTCTCCTTCCTTCGTCTCAAGGTTCTTATAAAATTCTTCAAAAGCTTTAGAACGAGCTTCACCCACAGCTCTCTTAGTTTCCTTCTTAGCCATACGGTACCTCTCCCAATTTTCCTCATTGTTACACAAATGTATGGCTTTAAAACAGTTCTTCTTATACTTGATTTTGTCCTGTACACTATTATTCCACCACCAAGACTCCTTATCTCTCGGACCAAAACCTTTCGATTCTCCCAAAACTACTTTTGCAACCTCCCGTATCTTTTTAGCCATATCCTCCCATATGATGTTAGCACTTCCCTGAGAATCCCAAATTCCTTTATCCAAAAGATTTCGCTTGAAAATATCCTTTGTCACAAATGCATAAATGGAACTATTTATTTTCCTTCTTAATTTGGAGGAAAATAATTGCTCATTTATTTTCAAATTTGACCCATTTGGGGAAAAAGTTCAAGTTTGGGTTCTCTCTACTTACCTTGTGGATTTTCTGATAACGATCATATGAGGTAAGGTGTGATGAGCATGTCAGAGGAAGACTTTTGTAGATTAATGCATTTATTGTACATTGCTGTGTATTAGGCATGCATGGCTAACAAACTGTGGTTGTGCAACCATGTAGCTTATTTTTGATTTCATAGAAATCGGTGGAGAACTGAAGCCTGGCACCTATAGAATTGTAAGTGTTCCTTTTTTTCTCGTCTGATTTTCTGGATTGAACCTCCTTTGAAGTTTAATATGGCATGGTTTCCTGCAACTGGGTAACTATAGAAGTTTTTTAGCTGTGAAATATTTCTCGTGGCATTTCACATAAAGTGTCTGAATGATTCACTTCTGCCTTACACACAGAGAAAGAGATGTCTGTGTGTGTGTGTGTGTACACCGGGAATGCTTGCGTCCTCAATTTTTTGTGGAGGTCATTATCATCCACATTTGACATTAGGCAAAAACTATTCCTGTCTTGAAAAGATGTCATAAATAGAAGAGTCATTTTTCTCAACACAAACACAAGGTCTCTGATGGAACCCTCTACTCTAATAAGCTTTAAAAAGGCACAACCAGAAAAATACACTACAAATGGGACTGAAAATAATAGCAGTTGGATTACAAGCAAAATAAGGAACTGAAAGTAGATGAAACAGCGCCGAATTCACTCCACCAAACAACAACACAAAATATAAATCACTCACTCACAAACACACACTGAGCAGAAGGTAAAATGATGAAGAAAGATGACTTCCTCCACCCCAATGCACTGGACTTTTGAGAGGCCACAACTCTCCTCACCACTCTCAATATTCAAAATACTCCACACCCCTCTCCCTAGGCAACGAGGAAGATTTAAAGACCCAAAAAGTGACTCTAACACAGCCCTTACCCCTAGAAGACTCTAAAACATCACTAGGACTTTAATACATCACTAGGCCATCAATTACTTTCCCTTATAACCAGGATCCAGAGGGTGAACATCTGAACCAGCAATAATGTTATCTCCAAGCTCATTGCCTTCCTTGATTTCCTCTTAGAG
This sequence comes from Prosopis cineraria, assembly GCF_029017545.1. NCBI lineage: Eukaryota > Viridiplantae > Streptophyta > Magnoliopsida > Fabales > Fabaceae > Prosopis > Prosopis cineraria. The sequence goes on along the minus strand of NW_026556239.1, from coordinate 10,626 downwards.
GTCTTCATAAAATCATGCGCTCTATCAGTCTCATATTTCAACATTTTAAAAACTAGGGTTTAGGGTAGCATACCTGAAGGTTATTATTTGCTTAATACTTGATTGGACTTAATTCGAGTGGTTTGAGATAAATCTCATTTTCTGTACAAGTGGGTTTTTTTTTTTTGGTCTTTGCATTATATGATTAGGTTTCTAAATTTTGGCCGAAAGTAAAAAAAGTTTCTAAAAGCTTTCTAATAGTAAATGCATAAAGAAATTCACCCAAGTCTAAACCTTTCTAATAAACATATCATAGAATCATTCCAGTGACAGTTGTAATTATTTGTTGGAAAGCTGACAGAAAAGGTGCAGAAATGGCATTTAAAATCAATGTTTTTGAGCTTCTATATGTGATATAATTGGTTTGAATGGGTATTTGAATTTGTGAAGGAAATTATTTTTATTCATATCATTGGATGCGTTTGTGTTTGAGATGTATAAATAACCAAATAATCATTTCTTGTATATTTGGTGAATAGGTGAAGTCATACCCCCGACAAGCTTTCAGTATGGATGATAGCTCATTTACCTTGAGTGAAGTAGGCCTGACCAGCAGGCATGAAGCATTGTTTCTGGAATTACTTTAGATAAATGTGTTCCTGTAAGTATTCGCGTCTGTGTAGATAATAGTTATCGGAAAGATGGTATTAACCTAACAGAAGGGTTGTGCATATTTTTAATCCAGAGATAGTCTTCCCCTGCCCTAATTCGAATGCCAATTTGGGTATTAACAAATTTTAAGAAGCATTTCTTTTACTTTTGAGTATAAAATATGTTTTTGACGAACCTATTATTTTTCTAGTTAATACATCAAATCATGCATTTTGGTTTAAAACTATTTCTTTCCCCTTATTGTTCTTTTGAAATTCGAAAGAAAAGAGGACAATCAATAGAATTAAAAACGTCATAGTTTTACATTCTGGAACTGTCAGGTGAACCATGTTGTTCGAAGCGATCCAAGTGAGACTGGGACTACGTACTACGCGAATCAAGTGTTCTTCTAGTCGATCAAATCAAGCACACTCTTGCCTTTTATTCTCCAACTATATGAAAGGCTGTAAAGAGTTTCTTGTGTATTGAAAAGAAAACGAGAGTTATTTGCCTGATAAAAAATCAACACAAGGGAGGTTGGTATAATTTCTGGACGAAGTGGTGATGATTGTAATTTCAGCAGCTTGAATTTATGACTTAATTGTTTTGTATGCATGTTCACTTTGCACCCACAGAATTGGGTTTGGAAAAGAATGGAATTTCCTAAGAAAATTAGAAAAAATCTGGGTGAAGAGATGGATCAAACTAGCTTCTTGCTTTGTTCAGGTGGTGCAGTCCAATACTGCTTGACTGCTAATAGTATCTTTTCTCTGTGGTGTGGACCCTCTTCGTGGTTTGCAATTCTGGTTTCCCACTGCATTGCATCTGCAATGTTCTTCACCTTTATCAACACATCCACATCGTCACGCAGAATGACACTGCCTCTTGGCCTCAAAATCCTGTCCATTTCTAGAAGAATATCCTCCATATTGCATCTGCGGCACATTGTTAGATGTAATTAGAATACCCATAAGGTTTCACAATCTGGATTTCTATTTTCACTTTGAAATGGGTGAGCTGAGTTTACTCTTGACATTTACCTGTTCTGGTAGAGGCTGAAAACTGAATCACCATGTATGAAGTCATAAGTTCTTGGGTAGGTGGACATGGCTTCACACCTGAGTGCAGAGAAACGTTGTTATTGGTGAGTTGTACTTCCATGCTAAGGAAATTTGATAGAGGACAAACCTTGATTGTGTGCCTATTTATTTAAAACCGTTTTTTTATTAAAAAAAATGTAGACTCTTTTCCGCCATAAAGCTGCAATTTGGTAGAAAGCCCTTGCCTATGTTAAGTTCTATATATGATTCAAGAAAGATGCAACTACTTGTTAGATAGGCAAACAGGAATCCCCTTTTCAGTTTTCACCCAATGTTGCATGCCTTGATTTCCCACTTAGCTTTTATATGTAGAATAAATTAATCAATGATGATAACATAAACACACTAATATGTTCCTAACTTTCTGACACGTTCTTATGTGTTCATAATTTGCCGCGTCTAATTATTTTCCGTAAATAGAGTCCACCTGCAATTTTTTTCTCCAGAAACGAGGCTTACCAGTTTTGATAGGTACCAATCAATCCACGTTCGTAGATAACTCCTAGGGTGTTGATCTCAGCCTCCACAGGGACAATGTTCATGACCCACACAGGATCATCAGCTAAAGCAGCTGCAAAACCTCCCAAGTAAGAATTCATATCAAGCAGGTTTCTGTGCCTCCCACGCTCTGCTAGCTGATAATCCATGGCCTTGTAGTGTGCCGCTCTCTTTTTCCATAACTCTGTATTTTCTCTGAAGATCTCTGCGGTGATTCCATTCAAACTTCCTCTTGTAATTCTTGGAGGGACTGAAGTGAGCCTTTCAGGCCATTTGGCCAATTTCCCACCGCTAACCTCCTGGATGTCAGTTACCTCAGGTAGTGGGGTCAAGCAAGTCTCCATTTTAGTGTTCCTGCAATAAATTGGTAGTAACTATCAGACCTTCAGAAAGATTAACAAAAAAGAAAAGAAAAAGAACAGATACAGATATTCATTTGTAGGCCCCCAATAAGAATCTTAAACTGCTTTGTTCTGGATATTGAGGAACCTAATGGAATGGAGTATCTGACAAGGCAGAATATGCATAAGAAACTTATGGTGAGTTGATACTGACTGCTGTCTTCATTATCCTACTGATTTTGGTATCACTGGCCATGCTAAACCCTCTCTCGCGGCAAGAATCACATGCTTTTTTTTATTGCTTTTAGATTCTCCTTATCTAATATGAATCTTCCATGAATATCACTATCTTCTCTAGTATCTTTACTTCTTCATTGTGGAAACTGACAATAAGAGCAGCCACACTAAGTCAGAGTTTTGAGCCCAATGGTATTAATATAGGCCATCACATTTCTTCTGACAATCAGGCATTTGTTTAATAGTAAACCTAGAAAGTGTGAAATTACCATGTTGTGTCTGGATCCTGTGCCTCACAGAATGGTCGATTCTGGATGACCTTTTTGGTATTCTTGCAATGTACATGGTTTTTGGGTTTCTGCCATATTGCGAGATCATCCTTCTGTACCAATTTTTTCCAGCACAGGCTCCTTGCAACCTCCTCAATCCCATCCTGTTCTTCTTTAAGACTATCAGGAGTCCTCTCCCACCCTTTCCAGTGCTTTTCCCAGTTGATCGGCGGCCCCGACAGAATCCAATAGCCACCGGGACGCAGTACTCGATCGACTTCAGTTAAGTAAATCCCATCTATGAAACCATAAGCAATTCACAACAACAAAGTTCTTCAATGATGAAAGTTTAGTGTGGTCAAAACTGTATCTATACGATGCTATATATATATATATATATATATATAAAAGGAAATGGAGGGTACCATAGTGGCCCCAGGGAATGAGGCAACGTGAACAGTGAGCCATGTCAAAGGCTCTTGAAGGGTAAGGAAGTCTCACTGAGGCAAGAACTCCAATCAAAGCAGGGACTCCACGTTCAAGAGCAAATTGAACCTGGGCTTCATGCGTGTCTTTTGGTGCAAATGACACTGTTAAAATGTCTCGAGATAGAAGGTAAGCTCCCCAACTTGCCACCTGAGAATTAGCCAGTAAAACACTTGTCATATAGAAATTTAGAGTCATGGACATAAATGAAATGACGTCCTATGTGGCATGCGAGGGAAAAAAAACCAACCCCCCCCCCCAAAAAAAAAAAAAAACACTGCCTAATAGTGAAGTTTCTATGATGTTGATGGGAATGTGACATGAGAGTGGCTTCATTTTTCATTTAGCGAATAAAAATATCGTATATATTTAAAAAGAAAATAGAAAAAAAATATGTTGAAGGAGATTATAAATTGTCATGCACATTTATACCATTTCAGTGTCATGTACTATTGTAGATCACAATTTAATATGCTATAGTTTGTGATGTGTGGAGACGTCTCTCTCTTTTAAACTCGGTTCTTTTTTAGGTCTTGATGTTTCAGATTCTTTTTTTAAAAAATATTAACTCCATATAAAATGTGCATTTAAAGATGGTCTAAGAAGATATATAAGGTCAATTGATGGATAACTGACTCAAAAATATCTTTTATCGCATTATTAACATTTGAAAAGTGATATGCAACAGGAGACAGTGCTACTTCCATGTGGAACTATATGCTAATGGGTGTTAATGTATCTATGCCTTTTAATTCATCAACAAATGTCATTAAAAAAGTAAAGCACATCATCTATATCTATATCTATAATATAATAAAATATGCCGGCTAAAAATATAATATAATATTATATTACCATCAGGTCTACTTTAATTACTTAATTAGATGTCAAAGTTGAAACTTTAATCTACCAATTATGTCACTAGATCGATCAAGCATAGTATCTAATGAAAAATATAATATTCCTTTGTGATTATTTAATTTAAAGGATATTTGGACACAGTTTTTGGATAAAACAGCCAACTCAATCACAATTCACACTCGTAGCTAGTATAATTCCATTTTTGTTTTGTTTTCAAAACACAAATGTGCGTGTAAGTCACGTCGTATAAGATTGGAAAATACATTAAATATACAATAATTTATGGGATTTGCCATGTTTATTTGTTTCCACTCTTTTTATAGTAAGCATGGTATAATCTAGAATTAACTTTCTTTTAAAGCACTTCCTTGATTTACCTTAAATTGTGTAGTCTCATAAATGATCCTGCCCTCCAAGCATCAAAGCAAAATAATATATATAATCTACAACTTCAAATTAAAAGTTATTTACGCTAAATAATTTGAAATTTTAAAATTTTTTCAGACCAAAACTATTACAAAAGCCGTAGTTCAAGGATTACGAAAATTTTCATTTTTAATATTTTTAGGATGATTGCAAACTTAAAAATTATTAATATAGGTGTTTTTCTTTTTAATTTGGAACCTTAAAATGTAATTTATTTTCAAGATTATCTGAAATCTGTTCCAGCCCAGAATACCATTCGCCTTCTTAATCATTCCCCAAAAAAAAAAAATGAAAGAGAAATTAATATATACTTTTTTGACATCAGAGAGGAAATTAATATATATATATATATATTTGAAAGGAGAATGAATCAAGAAATTAATGTATTTTCAGAATCAAACAAAAAATAACAAAAGCAAGTGGTGGAATTGTCCATTCCAGCTGTGGAAGTTGTTAAACTAACCCAGAACAGGGAGAGGTGAACCATCCGGTTCAACAAGCAAAACCGGGCGGTCCAAAAAGAAAATGAAAAAGAAATGCATGAAATTACGAATCCGATTAAAGAATCCAATCCACGTAGTCGCTGGTTAAGAATCGAGAAAGGAGAAGAATACCGTACCCCACAACCGGTGTCTATGGCGGTTCTGATAGACCCATCTTTCAGGTTGATCAGCTTTCCGATGTCGTCGATATACGCTCCGGCGCCACGTGGAAACATGGTCCCACCACCCGGGAACCTGAACCGGTCCTTTTCGAACCGGATCCAGTTCTGTTTCGCCTTCTCAATCGTCAGCTCCTTGTGTGGCACGTTGGCGTACCAGGCCAAGTCCCGACACGCAGGCCACCGGAAAGGAATACGGTACCCGAACGGCGCCGGAATACGGCACTTCAACACCTCTTCCTTCTCCGGGCAATGCCTTTCCCGGTAGATTAGCCTGTCACGGTCGAATTTCAGGGACCTCTCAACGTCCTGACAAGGAGTATACTCTGAGAAGGAAGCATGGCAAGGAGGGAAATGAAAGCTACGCGCCGCCGTGGAATGTGGGTCAGGGAGGTAATGACGGGACGAGAAGTCGAGATTGCCATTTAGAGGCGCCGGCGAGATTGAGGTGGTCGAATTGTGCTCGACACGGAAGGGAACGGGGACGCGTGAGTGGGCTGTGACGACGGTGGCTGACCGGACGCCGACGTGGGGGGAGTGCTGCCAGAGGCTAAGAAGGTAAAAGACACTGCAGAAGACGGTGGTGATGATGAAATAGTGAAGATTCTTCATGACACTAGGATTGTACAGAGGAATAGTTGGGTAATTGGCCATTCTTGTCTGGTTTAATACAGAGGAGGGAGGAAGAGGAAGAAGAAGAAAGTGTTTGGAAGCGAAAAGCCAAAAGGGTATATAAATGAGTTCTTGGGCTTCTTGTTTTGCTTGTTTCGGAAGAAGAAAGGGATATTTCTGTGTGTGTGAAGAAAAATATGATGCAAATGGTAAGCACGTAGTATTATTAGTTATCAGTCAGCCATTTTCCTTTTTTCCCTCCCTTTTAATTTTCTCTTTATCTAATATGAATCTTCCGTAAACATCACTGTCTTCTCAACTTTCAAGTATCTGTGCTTCATCAAAGTGGAAATTGACAGTAATAGCAGCCACAGCCATTTTCCTTAAAAAACATGTAAAAAAGGAATTAGTTCTTATAATACAGGCATGAGAACTTTAAGATTTTAAACTTATTTTTTATATATAATATTTTTCTTCAACATTTGGAAAAAGTATAAATAGCTTCTACAGTTAATAAAAATTAATTTTTACCATTGATCAGAAAATGATAAAAAATATCATAAAAGTTTAAAAAAAGACTAATAAAATTTTTTTGAATCCTTTGCTAAAATTTTTTTATCCTTTTTTATAATATTTGAGTTTCTTTTCTATTCAAATATTGGTTAGAGTTAAATTTTTTTTAAAGGGTGAGATTGCACTTTAAAAAAAAACAATTGAAGAGGAATATTATTTCAAAAATGAGTTTAAAATTTCAAACATTTATGAATATATAATTTAAAAGTTAATTTGTACCCTAAAAAATATTTTTATTTATTTATTTATTTATTTTCACAGGATCGCTTCTATTAATAGTTAATGAAAAATATAACCAAATTTAAAAAAAAAGTCGTAATCCCATTTCCATGTTTAAATAACAAAATTGTTATTTCATTTTAAGAAAAATTAAATGTTATAGCTTAATTTTAAGGGCTCCATTGTTTCAACTTTTTTAGTGAAAAAAATCTTTAAAAATAATTTTGAGATTTTAAAATCTTTATTATAACGCCCATTTGTATGAACATTAAAAAAATTATTTTTAGATTATTTTTAATTTTTTAAAATGTGATTATTTATTTTAAAATTTTTGAATAAAATAAAAATTATTTGTGTTTAAATAAGGCATAAATTTATCCTTTAACTTTAAAACAAATTTTCACCTTAATCTTAAACAATAATTTATTATTACTAATTTATCATTTATCTTTGTACTTTTATCAATATTTTCTCTCATATATTGCATAAAATATTTTCAAAACTTTCTTTTGCCAAAATTTTCAAAACTTATTTTAAAAGTAGGATAATTAACATTACAAGATTAATGAATAAGCTTAAATTTTCAAATGTTCTTTTTTTATTTTTTTTTAAAAAGCTTTTTTCAAAAAAGACTGAAACAAAGGGGCCATTAGTTTTTTTTTTAAATGATCATAATTAGAAAATCAGATTTTTATTATTTTGATAAACTAATTAAAATGGAAAATGAAAAAAAAATACCCCAAAATATGAAATGATAATTAAGTAGCGTGTGAAATATGATAAATGAATAATTATTATTTAGTTTTTAGGATTTGTCTGCCATTTTAATTTTTGATGAAATGATATATTTGCTCCCAATGATTATAATGCGTTGGGAAAATCATAAATGAATAATTTGGTTAGACCATTGATTAAAACAAGATAGAAAATAACTACTCTTTTTGAAAATTTTATTTACCAGTCAATCTCAAATATTAAAAAATAGATACTATTATATATTGGAAAATGACTATTTTGATTTATCTATTGATTAAAATTAAATATGAATGACCATTTTTGTTGGTTTTTAATTAATACGAGATAGAAAATACCTACTTCTTTCCTGCAAATTTGTTTATCAATTAAATACAAAGTAATTATTTTATAAGGAAGAATTATTTTCTAATTCATTTATAAATAAAAATTTTATAGTAAGGAAGTAGCCATTTTCTATTCTGTTTTAGTGAATAACATATGTTTGTAGGGATGATAAAATATTTTCTTTCCTTCCCAGAGCCTCGTCTTTCCTTTTTTTTTTTTTTTATAAGGGGTTTTAGACGCACATATTTCTTAAACCTATATATCAATAACTCTTTTACCAAAAAAAAAAAAAAGAAGTCATGCCTTTGCCCTATTTTTAATTATCTCTAACCACTTTTACAAGTGTTATGATATTTGTGTGTGAAAAAGAAAATGTGACACAGCCTATGCATATGCTTTTGAGCTTTCTAAATCTGAGGGCTAAATTGCATGTTCCTTGTACTTCCATAGACATATATACATATATGTAAGTATGTATGTATGTATAACCCACCATCCTTGCTAGCTCTTTGTCTCAATTGTCAGCTTCTTTTATCCTTTCAATTTTTGAATTTTCATTTCTCAAGTTAGTATTTATATTTTTTACTAAAAAGGTAGGTAGCAAAATATTATACTGGCAAATGCAAAAAAATATTTTTAATTTGTGGAAAAAATAATGTAGATCGTGTATAAAATAGCAGAATTTTAGGAGTTTTATGTTTCTTATAGTTTCTACACTAATTTCAGTTTTAAATTAAAAAATTAAAACACTATAAATATATTAAAAACTATTTAATTCACATTAAATAATTCATTACCCTGGCCCTTCCGTGGTGTATAAAGTCAATCAATGACCCACCAAAATCATCAGGCAACTTCATAAAAGATCTAACCTGATTGTCAAAAGTTTTAAACAAGTTAAAAAAAAAGTTCATTCGGCAAAAAAGTATTTTTTTTTAATTATAAAGACCTAATGATAATTTTATAAATTATTAAAATTAAATTAAAATCAAGAGAATAATTAAAATAATTTTTTTGTTAAAAATAATGATTGAATGTATTCCAATTCAGTGGATGTGTGGTTCAGTTTATCTGGGTAAAACTGTGTTAATTTTTTTTTAACAATATTTTGATGAAGCAGAACAGGGTTAGAAGGAAGTAAGAATTTGATAATAAAAATAATGCTACATAATTATAAGTATTGGCATATGGCTACAAAACAATTACGTGATTGATTGTTAAATAGTTTATAACGCAAGAATAGAGTTAGATGATAAGATGTCGACTCCAAATGGTTCATAATATAAAATGGCAATTTTTTTTTTAATTTTAAACTATTTCACGCAAGGCAAGCTCCAAACTATCCTATGGCCTCATCTTGTTGACCAAATATTCTCAACAAAAATAAATAAATATGTATAGAAGAAATTTAGTTAACCTTTCGCCTTCCATATCTCATGTGAGGTTAATTTCTCATGATCTCATTAAAAATAACTAACAATAATATTTCTGTCCAACAATAATAATGTTATTACTTAAGTAAAATAGATAATCTTAACTCATAAAAAAATAGGGTTAAAAGTTGAATCTTGAAGCAATAACTTGATCCATCACAACATCGACTTCAATAGTAATGTCAAAAAAAAAAAAAAATGCATGCTAGTACTTGGTGGAATGACGTTAAAAGGGGTGTTTGTTCTCAGCAGGTAATTAAGTCATGGTTCGGAGGCTGGGAATTATGGAATTAAAATTTAGACTCTGTTTGGCATGTGAGATTTGGGGGGTTGAGATTGGAATTGGGTTATTAAGGAAAGGCTCTACTTGATATGATTGATATAAGAGACTGAGGATAACCTAAGATTGTTTAATTCATAGTATGAAAATTCAGGTTAACCACTAAATTAATGTTTTAATTAGTTTTAACAAATAATTTATTTGATACAGTTCAATTATAGTTTTGACTTTTAATCATTAACTCTTAAATAAGTACTCTAATTAATTTAATAATTGATCTGATCTGATTTTTAATACTTTGGTTCAATCACATAAGCCAATAGTCTTGTAACAATGTTTTTAGAAGTCAAACTAGTTTGTGAATCAAAAAGGATCTATAATTCTCATGGTCTAATTGGTTAAATTGGTGGTTAAATTAGTGATGCAAAATTAAATAAAAATATATCATGTAGATATATATAACATAAATATGGAAAAAGAAATATGAAAAGGTTACAAAATGTGCAGAAAAGAATTAGCACCTTGCATCTTCCTCATTCGCTGAGCCAACATGCACAGCCCAAACCCAAAGTCGACTTTTATGTTTGCCTTTAAATTTCCAATCTCAAAAAAATTGTATGAACAAAGTGACTCCATGTTGAAAGATTCAAAAATGAAAAATAGTAATTAAAAAATTATTGGAGAAAATTTATATTTATTAAAGATTAGGTGTTGTTAAAATTTAAATAAAAAAATTTAAATAAATTATTGTTAATTTAAAATAAATTGTGATTAAATTTAAACAGTAGTGTTGAGAAAAAAATAACTAGATAAATATTTATTTAAATTTTAATAATAAATAATTTTAAAGTAATATAAATTTCCTTCAGTTTCAGTCTCGATCCTGGTTTGGCGTGCTCTCCACCGCCTCCACTTTCTTT